>NC_080060.1:14473472-14496891 GCF_026212465.1 Amaranthus tricolor | reverse complement strand
ATCATTGTTTTTCATTGTGTTCAATATTGAAATAGAATACTATCATGCGTATTATTTTTGTTGAAACTAACAGCGTTTGAAGAGTTACAAATGATTGAACAACAACGACAAGATGAGATACTAAGATCCCAACAAACTAGTGTATCCACTCCAAGGAATGTGATGAACCCGAACCCTAGACAAGTTTTCCAACGTCCTATTCGTCCACCAAAGCGTGCAAAAACTAGTAGAGGAAGAGGTGGAATTTCTTTAGCTGGAGGTCGAAGGAGAACTAGAAGTAAGTTTCAAGAGGATATTGAAGGACTTGGAAAGCGTACCTCACCAGTTTTGGATCATTTTACCATAGTGGCCGAGAAGGATGATAACAATGTTGTTATTTCATTACATGCTGTTTGTCGCCATTGTAAGAATACTGACTATAGAGCCAAAGGTCACTATGGAACCTCCAATTGTAGAAATCATCTCAAGACTTGTGAACCTTACCAAGAATGGCTTACTAAAAATGGTGATCTCATTGGTGATTTTAGTTAGAGAAAATATTGTTCTCTTTTAGCCGAGGCCATTATGTACCATGTATACCCCTTAAGCATGGTTGAGCACAAATTCACAAGAAAATTGCATCGTTACTTGAATCCAAAGGTGAAGAACATATCTAGATCCACAATCACTCGATGGTGCATGAGGAAAAACTAAGTTAAGGAAAATATTATTTGAAACATTGAAGGATTTAGATAGCAAGGTTTCTTTGACATGTGACATTTGGATAGCTTGCACATCTCGTGGATACTTGACTTTAACGGCTCATTATATTGACAAGGACTGGTGTTTGAAGTCGAAAGTTCTTAATTTTCGTCATTTCCCTCCCCCCCTCCCCACACTGGTCATGCGATTTATGAGCTTGTTTATTCAATGATCAAGGATTGGGGTCTTGAATCAAAGGTTATGTGCATGACTGTTGACAATGCAACCAATAATGATTCCATGATCCCCTTGTTACAAGAATGTTTAAAAGGTCAATCGTCTTTTCCATGTGATGGTGCACATTTTCATATTCGTTGTGCGGCGCACATTTTGAATTTGATTGTTAAAGATGGATTAAAAGCAATTGATCCTGCTGTCAAACTTGTGCTTGATAATGTCAATTACATTGATTCATCCGAGGCAAGGATGATTAGGTTTAGAGATTTTGTATCTCAGATAGAAAAACCTTCGTTGCTGAAATTATGGTTGGATGTTGTAACGAGAATGAACTCTACATACTTAATTTTGAAGCGAGCTCTTGACTATAGTGTTGCGGTGAATCGCTTTGGTAGTACTGAGCCTGACTACACCTTGAAGCTCACTGACCGTGAGTGGGAATCTGTTGAAGACATGGCTTCTATACTTCAACCTTTCTATGAAATGACTAATCTTTTTTTTGGGTCAGATTATCTCACTACATATCTATATTTTGAACAAGTTTGTAAGGCAAAATACCACCTACTACGTGCTTGTGAAAGTGAGGATACTTGCATTAGAGGGATGGGAAATGAGATGTTTGAGAAGTTAGAGAAATATTGGAGCGATTCCTCTTTAATTTTGTCTATTGCTGCGGTGTTTGATCCTAGGCATAAGATTCCATTTCTAAAACATCATTTTAGAAAGTTTTATCAACAAATTGTGAGGATTCGCTCTACTAAAACTCATCAAGCTTCTACTTATGAAGATCTCGCATCAGTTGGTTCATGTTCTCACATTAGTTCATGCTCTCGTAATTCTGATGGCTATGAGGTATGTATTATTTAATTTTAAACTCCTTTTAACAATATATTTATTATTATTTATCTCAATAAGTTTGTCTTTCCATTATAATATTTTTACTATTAATAAGTTTCATAAGTTTTATCGTTTGTTTACAGAGTTTTGAAAGTTCTCAAGAACTACTTTTTTCTTCAAATATTTTATTGGAAGTGGAAAGATACCTTGAATCACCTTTGCACATGCATATTGATTCGAAATTTGATATTTTGTTGTATTGGAAAGACCAACAAACTACTTACCCAATTATGTCTAAAATAGCTAAAGACATATTGGCTATTCCAATAACCACAGTTGCATCCGAATCAACTTTTTCTATGGGAGGAAGAATTTTGAATAGATGGAGAGCATCCCTTTTATCAAGACATGTTGAATCCTTGATTTTAACTTGTAATTGGTTGTTTGTATATGAAGAAGAACCTGATGAAGTAGGATTAGTTGTTGGCAGTGACTTAGTCCCCGATGCAGAATCGCATGCTAAGGGAGATCAGGGTCCAAGTGGATCCTCGTCTTCAGAATCTGGTACGTATTTTACTTTTAAAATAAATGTTAGTTAATTATCATTGTATTATAACTCGTGTTTCGTGTACTTTATGTACTCAGTTATGGTTTGTTCACTTGATTGTTGCCATGCAAATAATGTTGGTTCTTATGGATCTGATTGTAGCTCAAATTGAAACACGAAATCTGGACACAAGTAATTTAACCTTACAAGTCACATGGAAACTTGATAGCCATTGGGTTGGATGAATGTTATCCATGAGTCTTAGGGGCCGTTTGGTTCGCACAAGGGAATCGGAATGGAATGCGCAAAGGGAATGGAGGAGAAAGGAATAGATTCCTCTAATTTAGCCTAGTCGTTTGACTGTGTTCAGGAAACAAAAAGAAATGCTCATTGATTCTCTTTGTGACTGTTTGGTTCAAGTTAAGGAATTAAATTATGAGTTTTTAATTTCTTTTATATTTTTTCCAAAAATAACTAGTTATTATATGATAAACTTGATAAACTTATTTTTTTAAAAAATATCATTAACTTGTATCATCTTTTCCTGTAATATGAAGAAAAAAAAACATAACTCTAAATAATATCTTTCTAGCTCTATTGATTACAAATAATAATAATAATAATAATAATAATAATAATAATAATAATCATAATAGCAATAATAATATAAATAAAATTAATAACAATTTTAAAAAAAAAAAAATTACCAGTCGCACAAAAAGTGCGACTGGTATTTTTTTCTATTTTTTTTATTTTTTTAAATTTCGAATTATGAAATTTTTTGTTTAATTAATTTATTTTTTAAGTTATTGTTATTTAAATAAATGTTGTAATAAATTATTTTATTTTAATATAATATTATATTATGATAATGTTATTATAATAATTAGTTTTGAATTTAAATAATTTATTTGAATGTTTAATTATTTTTTAATATAATAATAATATATTAATTAAAAATTTAGTTGTTATTTATTTTTTAATTTTTTATTAATAGTTTTTTTATTAATTTAGTTGATAATAGTGTTATTATGTCCAATGGCAAATTTGTAATTTTTTAAAGTCTAGGGGCAAATTCACAATTTAATTAGGGGGTGGCTGTAAAGTGAAAATAGTGGCGAATTATAAGAATACCCATAAATCAAAGTTCAAATTTTAAGTGATGGGTAATGAAGTGGGGAATGGAAAGGGAACGTGTAGGGGGGGGGGGGGGGGGGGGGGGGCAATGAAGGCATAATAGTTTGGGGTAAACCCAAAACTAAAATGGGGGAAAGGGAATGATAGAAAGTGAGAAACAAACAACAACAAAGGGAATTGGGTATTTTCATTCCCTTTCCCTTTGATTATTACCCCAACCAAACGGCCCGTTAGTCTTATAGGCAACTTTCTAATAGCCTTGTTTACTTGGGTTTAGGCGATTAGAATTTTCCCTTAGCTATGATTCATGTTGGTAGCTTGCTGAACATGTGGCGTTTGTTAACCTTGAGAGGCATTATAATGATCTCACCCGACATGTGATACATATTCTGGTAGCAAAAATTTTAGGCGTTTCTTTTTTGTATCTTTCTTATAAGAATGAATTACTTTCTTGTAATACTTTGTTTGTTTGTTTTTGTTCAAGATTGAAATATGGTACCACAAGCAAAGCAGCAGTACTTGAGAGATTTTGGTGCTCGTTGTCGACTTTTATGTTTCGTATTGGAGAATGTATTTAATGGTGGACATACTCACGTACATTTGATGGATGATACTTTTATGGTGGATATATAACTATTTATAGTTGCTGATTGAATGTTAATTTTTGGGGTTAAAAACTTGATATTTGTATATTTACATTAGGTGGATGTATAAGTAATGGATGTAATTTTTTGGGGTAAAAAACTTGATATTTGTATATTTAAATTTGGTGGATGTATAAGTGATGAATGTAAATTTTTGGGGCTTAAAGCTTGAAGAATTGGTGGATTACTAACATGAAATATATAATTATTAATTAGCAATAGAAAGCAAGATAAGTCTAGGTTGAAGTGTTGAAGAAACATCTAAGTTTTTGTATTGTTCCACTTCAGTATGTTTCTAAGGTTTTTGTAATGTGCTTATTGGTTTATAATTGATATCAATATCATGGGGAATCTTATTTATTTATAGATAATCTTGTTTACAATGTTTCAATATTAGAAAATAGTTTTCAAATATTCAAAAAATCATAATTAGAAAACTGAAATTGGACCTAATTTGCTGAAATTAGGTGAAAAGTTAAATCGGATTTATAACAGTTTGATTAATAATCGGTTCGAGTTTGTATCAGTTCAGGTTAAAAACAGTTCAATTTTAATCAGTTTTAGTCAAGTTGCATTCGGTTACGTGCATAATTCAGGTTGGAATAGACTCGGATCGATCACTGTTGAGTTCGGGTAACGTCGGTAAATGTTTATATGTCGGTTATAAAATTCGGTTGCAGTTCGAGTTCGATTTTTCCCTTTTCAGTTATCAAACGGTTCGAGTGCAATATCGGTTCGAATAATGCCGGTTTGGTAAACCTAAAAAATTAACATTTTTTCTGGTCGGATCATTTTCGATTCCGGGTCGGATTTTCGGATCGGGTTAGATTTAAACAGCTCTACCTCCCACTATTGTAAAGATAAAATTTTCCTTTTTTTAATTTATATTAGTTTATTATTTTAATGAAACAGAAACATCATAAGGATGGAGGTAGTATAAGAGAATTCAAACATTTAGAAAACTTACCCTATTATATTACATCCCACTAGCAACTAGCAAGCAAAGAAATGAAGCTAAAAAAGTAGAAATCAATGTAATTTTAGTGGGCATTCTTCCATTGTCCCTCCTAAACACCATAGCTTTATAAAGTGGCCAGCAATTAATGACCACAAAACCCGAAAGCAAAATCTGTAGAGATAGTCCTTGCATTTCTTTCAATCCTCGTCTTAAAATTGTAACTAATCCCGTAGCAAAGGAAACAAGATTGATAATGGAGGCCATTGTCATAGGAACAAACATGGGTGACACGACCCCAAACTCGAATATACTTTGTTCATATCTTTTCTTCAGTTCATCGTCTTGTACTTTACTTGTGACATCGAATCCAGGAACCACGATTCCAAGAGAACTAAGGATGTATTCTATGAACCCGAAAAGATAGCTTGAAAGTCCACAAATCATCCATATTCTTTGGGAATTCCACCATATTTCAAAGGTTCCTTTTTGTAGGAGAAAGTCTAAGAGGTCTTTCCCATTCGCCCCGATAAAGAGGAATATATACAAATAAAACCGCAAATCTGAAATCTGCACAATCTTAGTAGTTAATTCATTATTTTCTTATATATATCATCTAATTGAAATATAAACTAAAATTAGAAAAAAGAAATTTAAAAAATTTTTAGTTGATGATTGAAATTTTGTATATTCTGTCGCATTAGAATCATATGAATTAAAAGTGGATGCTAGCTACACATGGGATTTTCATATTTGACACTATATAGTATTTTATGTTGTGTTCGGAAAGATTTCAATTATGAAATCATAAATGAAGAATTTGAGAATGATAAAATTTGGCAAGTCATTATCAAATTCTCAACATTAACTATTTTGAAAACAATAGTGGAATTCAACCAGATCTAAATTTGAAAATTTTTAATTTGCCAAACAATAAATTTGAGCCAATTCTATATTTCTAAATGAAATCATCGTTTTTAAACATGGCATTAAAACAATGGGGAATCGAGATTCAAAATCTTTTGTTACATTGGTCTCTATACTCTCTAACACCGTTGTAAAAAAACCATCTTAACGAAAAGGATTAACTTAATTGAAATCCCTCATTATGTTATAATCTTTTGTCCCTAATCCTTACGAACGCACTCTTTTTTATAGGTATAATAGGATGAAAGGGGAGGTATATACCTCACTCAAGGATCAAAAATATGAAGTTAAGTTGGTGTTTATGATGTGTCTTAAGTGTTGAAAACAAATAATGCAAGTTAGTGATGAATGGTAAAAATAAAGTAAATAATCAAGACAAGAATTTAAGGTGGTTCACCAGTCAATGGGCTACATCCACCATCTAGCCTAAGATTATATTATGTGTTAAAAAGAGAAATAACAAACGTGATAGGTATTACGATGTAGGTTTAGTATAAGGAAGAGAAGAGCTAATAGGGTGAGAAATAGGTTAGAAGGTAGCTCTATTACAATGAAACACGGACGTGCCCCTGGATCTGCGTGTCGCGTGTCGGACACGTGTCAAACACAGACACGCGACGAACACACAAAAATCCGTGTCCGACACGCCAAACGAAGTGTCCAATATTTTAATAATTTCCCGGACACGTGGACACGGCAAGGACACGCGGCGGACACGGCAAGGACACGGAAGGGACACATGCCCCACGTTTTCCCACTGTTGAACCCGATTATTCGCTGATGGGTTCCATTTTTCAACGAATCTTGCTGTGTCCGTCGAGAAATGAGACCCGACTCCATTTGCTATGTATAAGGATCTGTTAAGTGATCCGGTTGCACACCATCTTCAGGGAACTGAGATGGATGGGCCATAAGTCCAGACCCGTGTAGATGGGTCGAATACCAAGGGTTTCGGTAAAGCGGGTGCTAGATGCTGCGTCGTACCCGCAACTACTGCTAGTTTATCACCCACTGCTACAGACTGAACAGGAAGGTCTCTCGAAATAAATGGCGGATGGCGGAGTAAGAGTGAGAGGGGTGGCGGAGGAGGAGGGAGCGATTCCCATTGAGAAGAAATTGGATCAAAAGTGGAAAAACAAATTGGGGTAAGAATTTGTTGAGGGTTTGAAGAAGATGAGTGGGTTAAGTTATCGGGAGTACGGATAGTGTAAATGGAGTAAAATGGAGGATAAATTGTGGAGTACATTCATAACAATCTTAAATTTACCTATTTATTTGATTTTCTTTGATTTGGTTTGTATGACTATTTTTAAATACTCATGTTGTTTATTTGGTACTTATTTTCATTTTATGAGAGTTTTATGTTTTTAAAGTCTTTATTTACATATATCAAATGAAAGATTGTAAACTTATCTTTAATTTGATATATTTATTATATTACCATTTTTGTGTCCCCGTGTCCGCCATTTTTAAGTTGGCGTTTTCACGTACCCGTGTCGTGTCCGTGTCCGTGTCCGTTTTGGTGCAACTTAGCTCCTAGGAGAAGGTATTTATAGGCAAAAGATATAGGACTTAGTACAATACAATGGGGGCAGCAGTATACGAACACAACAGCAGGCTGTATGTCACGTCAGAAACTAGCTGATGCATGGCCTGACCCCTGCTCGACCCTGGCTCGACCAGGTGCAGGTTGAGCGGCCTACAGTGGCCCAACACAGCTTCTGTTTTCTTGTGTTACCACTTGTCCCTTGGTCCCCAAAACTCTTACACTTTGTCCTTCTCCGAATGCTTGCTTTACAAAGCCAAGTTTTGCACCTCCAAGCCTTCACTACCTATTAGTACAATGTACTAATGGTACTTGCTTGATACCCAATCAACCAATCACAAGAATGGTACTTTGCCCTCTTCTTGTTTATACTAACAATCTAGATTAATTATCTTAATCTTGTTTTGATTACTTGGTGAACAAAAATCACCAATAATCCTAACATAGGGGTATTAATTTATAGTTAAATAATAAGACAAAACAAGATCAACAACTATAATGTAAGATATAAAATAACTATAACAAAAATAAGTATAACTCGAAATTTATACCTGTGGAAAGGTAGAAATTCCTCTAAGAAGTGCAAGCTGAGGAACGAAGGCATAAATGGTTAGTGGAATGCAATAAATGGGCGTAAGAGCAAAGTGTGTATAAGTAAAAGCAGAGAGTATGCCCATTTTGTGAATACCAAAAGTGATTGGGCTGTATCTTAAGAAAAGAACATTAAGCAGCCCAATCATCCATCTCTTGGTTTGGCTTAGCATGTTAATTAGTGTTATTGGTGAATCTCCCAAGAATGCTGGTCTTTCAGGGTTACAAAATACACTCTTCCACCCCTCACAATGCATCCGATAACTTGTATAATAGTCCTCCACCAATGATCCATATCGATAGCCCACCTGTATAAAAGTCAATTTGTTGCATTATAACAAGTATTATTGTCTACAGATGATAAAATGTGTAGAGGCTTGGTTAATAATGTTAACGAGTATGAGTGATCTAGTTTTCAGATTTGATATTAAGTTATTTGTGGTTGTTCAATGAATCACTACTTCACTTTACGGAGGTGTTAATATAAAAGTGGAAAGGGAACTCTTAAGTAGAGGTAAGGGAAATGATAAGGGTTATTGTTGTTAGTTTTTTGGTATAATTATGTAACCGAAATATTTTTTACAAAAAGTGTTATAGGAGCTTTGAAAGTGCAAACAAATTGGAGTAATCAATTACCAAAAGGAAATGAAAATGATTTTCTAATTATCTTAACAAACGCAAAGTAATGGATTTGCTTATCCGTTTCCCTAACTTGATCCAGAAGATGCATACTAAACACACCCAAAGATTGTAATCTAAATTCTATACAATATGAGAGAAAATAATGAATTAGGAAAGCCAATTTAATACAACTCTTAGGGCTGATTAGCTTTAAATAAGTAAGGGTGAGACCTAGGAGGGCTATTTGTTAAGTATTATTTGTATGAACTATTTGGGTCAGGGATGGGATACTAATTTGACATGAGAAAGAGTAATTTTCCATTAAACCTAGTAACTATTGCACATATCAATCTTACCAATTTGATCTACACTTAGGTCTTGTTTGGATTGAGAGAAATGAAGGGAAAAGAAAGAAAATGATATAAAGGAATGAAAATCCCCTTATTTGAATGGCAAAAAGGAAGGGGGAAAATTTGAAGGGAAGGAATTTGAAGGGATTCATTCCCTTCATTTTGTTAACATCCGAATTTCTCAATTAGAGGAAAGATTTGGAAGGAAAATAAAATTTCTTTCTTTCCCCTCCTTTTCCTTTCTATACAAATAAAATGGAGTCTTATCCCTTTCTTTCTCTCCCCTTCATTTCCCTTCCTTTCCATCCATTTTCCTTTCTTTCTTTTCTCTCCTAATTTGCTATCCAAATATAGTGTTAATTTTGAAACGACAAATCCAAATTTTCTTCTTGCCCATATATTATGATTGTTGCCTTAGCGGACTTAGGATAGCTTGCACTCTCAAAAAGGGTTGTTAACACATGTTTTTAAGAAGACGTATAGTCAAGATTATGACATTTAGAATTAGAGTAAATGCTACCAAAATTAACAACTTATTTACAAGGATAATAAATAGAGGTTAAATTGTAAGTTTAACCTAAGAAGGTGTGTAGTCCCTCAACATAAACTCCTTATTTTAGATGTTCGCCTTTAAGCAATACAAAAGGTAAAACAACCAATGAATAACATAAGATTAAATTGGGGATATCAATAGAGGATAATACTAAAGGTTGGGAGATGACTTCGAATGTAGAGGAGACTTGGTAAAAAGGTTGATAACTTGCATCCTTCAAATAGTTCAGGAGATTTTAGGAAAATTTAGCGGTGTTTTGACAAACTAGAAGTTTGCAGTTTGCAAGAATAAATTAGCAGTTTTAAGAGGTGAAACTAAAGGCATTTAAAGAGGTATTTTGACAAACTTGATTATTAAAAAGTATAAAAAAGATATCTATTGAATGACAAAGAGGAACTAAAGAAAAACCGATGACATAGGTGTATTAATGTGTATAAGGAATCGGGATAAAACCTCGTAGTTTAGGACGAGAACATAAATGATTGATGGATTAAGTATTATGACAAGCTATTTACTAGAGAATAAGGAACGATTTTAGGAGACGCGACAATCTCTCGCTTAGAAGAAAATAAAGAATTTATGCGATTAACACAAAAATTATATTTGAAAACAAAGCTAAAGAAAGCGGTTATGTCAGATGGTATACCTATTGAGGTACTGAGATGTCTAGGGATGGAGTAACTTAGCTAACTAATCTATACAACAAGGTTTGTTGGACAGATAAGATTTATATAAAAATGAATGCTACATAAATGTTAAAGATCGCTTGGAGCAACTTAGCTAGCTGATCTATTCAATAAGGTTTATATAAAAATGAATGTCAAAGATGATTACTTTTTATTATTCTTTTGTAATCAATACTATGTAAAATTAATTAGAAATGTTTATGATATGATTCTATCATTAGAAAAGGAATAAAGTCAATATGATACACGTACTTCCATCACTTCACGATATTGATAATATTTGACTCTTCACAATTTTTAAGTATAAATAGAGCCTTAATTAATTTTTATATAAAATATATACTTAAATGCTCGAAAATAAATTGAGACGAGTATAAACTTCTTTAATTCCATAAACAAATTATGTTTGAAATTCTACTTTCATGAAAAAATATTTTAAACAATATGAAACAGAGAGAGTAATAAAGAAACATCAAAGATGGAATGACTAACCTGTGTGCCCCATCTTGTATTGTTCTCGTAGTCACAAGCAGCTACAGAATGAGCTAATTCAAGTATTTCTTGTGATCCTATGGGCTTTTTTACAACATGCTTCGGCCCAAGTTCCAAAAGTTCAGTTCCAAAACAAGATGAGGGATTTCCAAATAGGGCTCGACGTTGAAAGAAGGAACCAGTACCCATATTTACAGTACATGAAAGCCCATCCATTCCCAATGGGTTGATTTGAAAAACACGTTTTTGTTCGCCAAAATAAATGTCTCCTTTATTAAGTCCATGAAAGAATTGAGGAAATTGAACGTATGCCATTGTTGGTTGAATTTCAAGATCAAAGAAGTAACATAAAACTCTCTTGATGGTTTGTGGATCATTAGAATACATGTCACAATCCAAAATTAGTATTATTGGTGCATTTGTCATTGTTGCTGATATACGAACCTATAACCATAAAGCAACCGATTAAGCAGGTCTGTTTATAAGATTTTAATGGTTGAAAGACGAATTTTGACATGTAATGAAAATATAAGAAATATTGAAATATCAAGACGTAAAATTAAGATTGATATAAATTGTTTTTAATTAATAATTATAACAATAATAATTAAACATATAATCTTTAAAATATATAAAATAATTTCTACGAAATAAGAATATGCTTTCATTTATATTTCTCCATACATAAAATGAATTCCATAATTTTAATGTAGTGTTAAAGTTAGAGCTGTTCAAATGTGACCCGACCCGAAAATCTGAACCGAACCGAAAACATGTTTTTTTTAGGTTTGTCGAACCGACATTATCCGAACCGAAGTTGCGCCTGAACCGATTTATGACCGAAAATCGTAAAATTAAACCCAAACTACGACCGATTTTTATAACCAACAGATCTCCGTTAACCGAGATCACCCGAACGTAATATTGACCGACCTGAGTCATACCCGACCCGAATCATGCTCAAAACCGAACTTGATCCGGCTAAAACCGACTTAACCCGATCGAATTTTTAATCGAAATGCTATAAACCTGAACCAATTTTTAACATAGAGGTATGATCGACTCATATTCAATCATCTTATTAGTTAATCTAATAAAGTAATAGAAATTTTAATAAATTAAATTTTATTCATACATGGTTTCATATATTAGAGTTAATAATCAATGGTCTATGTTTATTTAACTATTTTTAATCAATTTAGATGAAAAATGATAAAACTTTAATTTTAACTTAAAGTCACACAAGTAAAAGTAACAATGGAAAAATCACTAATTGATTTGCATTTTAATTCGTAGCCGAATTCTACTGGAAAATAATACCCGAACCCGATCCGTACCCGGTAAAACCGAACCAATTATTAACCGATGACAGTCCGAAACCGATTGACTACTTTACGCGAACTTCAACCAACACCGAACTGATGCTAACCCGATAACTCAAATAACCGATCTTCAACCGAACCGTGACTAACCGATCTGACCCGAGTGTGACCCGCCGTAACACGCATCCGAAAAATAATCGATCTGAAATAACTGAACTGAATGACACCCATCTGAAACCGACTCGATCACCCGAATGAACACCTCTAGTTAGAGTGTATAACATATTTTGGTACCTTAACCATTAACTTAGACTTTTGGTTGAGTTAGTTCCTTAGCACGGTATCAGAGCCAGCGTGATAAGAAGTCACAAATTTAAATCTAACTACCCCTCATTTAAAGTAGAATATTCAGCATCTTCAGGTATGAGAAAAGTCTCTGCTCGATTCACACTTCTAGCCCAAGGGTTCTCGTGGGAAGGGACGTGTTAGAGTGTATAATATATCGCAAAAACTTGAGAGCGACGGTCTGCTATTGAGACCGTCCATATGGGCATGCCTAAAAGCAAAAAATTGAAAAATAAAGCTGCCAAAATTATCAAAAAAAAAGAGTTAATTTTGACCTATCAATTCTACCATTAAAGTGATCAATTTCAACTTAAAGTAAACCTTAAATAGATCAATTAAAATTAAATTTTTACTTTAAACCTAAAAGTGATCAATTTTGACATTAAATTGATCAATTTTTATTTATAAGTTAACCTAAAATAGATTAATTATTTTAAAGTATTTAATTATTTTAGAGCACGTTTCCAACACCGTTATAGTGCCAAGTTTCGCGTTTTTAGAATGATTTTATGTACTTTACACTTGACTTCGCCTTGATCTTGTCCTCGAGCTGTTTTAAGGTCATTTCAGGTGTTTTCAAACATTTCAAGGTCAAGTGCGATGTGTTTGAGGTTTTGACACTCTTATCAACAAGTTAGACGTGCATATCGGAGCTTTAGCACACATCCCCAGCCATTTTCAAAGGCTTCGCAAAGTTCGGAAGCCATTTGACACTTCAAAGAAGCTAAAGAGCAAAGACAAAGGCTCGTTCGACTGAATCCCTAGCCCACTCAGTCGAATGGATACACAAAGCTCTCAAACGAAGACTCAAATGATGTTGTTTTGCCCGAATGCACTCCATCCAGGCGAATTGTTTATTCATTTGGTCGAACAACCTATGATTCAAGCGAGTGGATGCCTTTGCTTGGTCTGCTCGCTTCAAAAGTGGCTTGAAAGGCCGAATGATCTCCTATTTGGTTGAATGGACCTCATTCGCCCGACTGAGTGCCCCATTCGTATGAATGGCCTTGCTAATGCGCGACTCGATTTCTTCGCAAGCCTTTTTCGTGGGCTATCTTTTAGGGCTTTTTTCCCTTATGTCTTTAGGCTATAAATACCATTTTTTGTAATAAACCCTATGCCTACTTTGAAAGCTCCTTGCCTCAACTTAGAACATTAATCTATTGTTTTCTTTCTTTTTATACCCTAATTAGATTTAAAACTTTCACTTTATTGCTTTCCTATACATTTCAAGTATTGTATTTTGGATTCAAGCTTTCTCTTAATTCAAGCACTTTGGTTTATGTAAGTTTCCTTTGTTTATTGCTTTGATGCCATTTATTTTCTTGATTTAATGCTCTCATTGTTTTCATTGCACTTCATAAAATAGTTATTGTTCTTGCTTTCATTTATTGCTCTCCTTGTTCTTCAATATTATTATTGTCTTCATTTATTGCTTTCTCTATATCCTGTTGTTGATTTCACTTTAGTTTATCCATGTCTCATTTCAAAGCTTTGTTCAGTGCTTATTGCCTAGTTGTTATTAGCATGAGTGAGTAGTTTTCTTAGAGGTTTGATTAGTAAAACCTTAGGATTTGTCTTGTTCTTCAAGTTTAGGGTTAGGGTTTGAGATTGATGATGATTGCTTGCTTGATATTCGATGAATCTTGTCCTGCCACTCCTTAGGAGACATAGGGCGATAATAGGTTGTTCGTGTGATTTATAGGGTCACCAACTTCCTCTCGTCATTTTGAGTGTCTTGATTGATTGTTGTTCGATTTTCCTTGACCTAGCTTATCTTGTGTCCATATCGACCCTCCTAGGGTGGATCTAATCTATCCCTGTTTGTCTTTCATTGTTTAATTTTTTTTTAATTCTTGCTATGTTTTTATTTGTCATTAGTTTAGTTCAAGCAACCCAACATTTCATATACACCTCCATATAGCAAGTATTGAGTCTTTCAAGCCTTGTCCTTGAGCTTCGACCCTTGACTCACCATTACACTCGTTGTAGTAGTATTAGGGTGATTACAAGTGTTTGTTTGCATAGCTAAGCCTTTAGTAAAGCGACACTAAAACCTGATTTTCATCAATATACACATCTTGTCAAATACACTACAGCAAATAATCAATTCCCTAATAACGGTCTTGTCCTTCATAAAAGATAACTTACGTACAAATTTATGGTCTACCCGTGAATTTATATTTTTAAGTAAATAAGATATTAGTTGTTAATTTTTTTTATTGTGTTATTATCCTCGAAATTTTAGTTGAAAATTAACTTTAATAAATGTTGTAATCTTTAAAACTACTAATATTACAAAATTTTTATAGTCCATTGTTTTTACTTTTGCTATGATTTCTTTTCATAGATGTCTCAAACACTTTTTTATATTACTATCAACATATTTCAATTGTTTTAATATAATCCACAAAATCCACATGGTCCTACAATTTATTAATCTTTTTGTGTATTATATAAGTATGCATAATAATTTTTAAAAGACGAATAGACTAGTATATATTATAGTAATATGTTTAAATTTATGTTTCTTCATATATAACGAACTCCACAATTTTAATATAAGGCTCATATCTTTAAAAGTGAAAAAAATATAAGTGGGGATGAAAAAATAAAGATTAAGCGTATAATATTGACTTTTAGTATGATAACATTGATTCTTATTTCTTACCAAAGCATTGAGGGCACCGGCCTTGAAACGATGGTGATGGGTTATATTTTTCTCTCTAGAGGTATAAACCAAGTTTGGCATCATTTCTCCACTAACATCCTTGTCCTTCATACAACTTACCAAAATCTGAAATACAACAACAATAAACATATATATATATATATATATATATATATATATATATATATATATATATATATATATATATATATATATATATATATATAATGAGAAAAATATATAGCCGAGGCGAAGAGAAAGACTAATTAAATTTACAGACGAGATTATGACGGATAATAATATAATAATATAATGTAAATAAATTTAAGTGTGTATAGTAGAATCACTGGGGCCATAAAAACATTCATTTAGACATATTAAATACATATGATTTTTGGTAATCAAATCTATTTCGTATGTTCCGAAGATTATGCTATGACCACTATGATTTATGAATTAGTTTGGGTTGTGTTTGAGAATAATTTTTTTTTCAAATTCTAAATTTCAATAATTAAATCCTAACTAAAATTTTTGAAAATAAATTTCTAATTTCAAGTATTTTTAAAACAACAGTAAAAATGACATAATTTAAAATTTAAATATTTTTAATTTGACAATCACTAAAAATTTGAGTCAATTCTAAAATTTCGAATAAAAACGTCATTACGAACAATTGATTTAATTAAAAAAGGGACGAAGTAGTGTGTGAATGAGTGTATAAAATTTGTAAGAACCAATTGCAAGTTATAATATGTTTTAGGGGTTATTGAAAGTCTCACCCCTTATATTCAGAGAATAAAGTTAAAAAGTAAAATTTCATTCGAAACTCTCATTAACAAACCAAATAATTATGTGGGCTAGTATATCCATCTACTAAAACAAGTCAAAGACAATTTAACAGTCTTTTATCATACTTTCTCCTTTTCGCTTTACTTGTTATATTTGATTTTTTAGATAATTTAATGTATTATTTTAAGTATTTATATATTAAATTATACACGTTTAAAAATTATAAAAAGTTAATATTATGAAAGTATGCGATTAGACAATTTAAACAAGATTTCATTTGACTATATTTTTTTATTACACATTAGCCGCAATATATAAAATAAAATAGAACGATAAATAGTATCAATAATAGAAATGTAACAAGTATTTCAGCCTATTTGCCTAAAATTTGCCTTTTAGGTTGAATAGAAAGCTAAATACCGTTAAAACTTAGAGAGATAAGGAGGAAGTAGAATGAGTAAAAGTTAGAAGATGAAGATGTTTTACTCATTGGTGTAGTTTTTTACATTGGTAAACTTTCATATTTATAGGCAAGTTCATCCACAATTACATTGAATGCATTCACATTAGGGTAAATTCATTAATTACCTTTCACACTATATTTATTAATTATCTTTCACACTATATCTCAACACTCCCCCTTGAATGCATTCTAATTATGTAAAAAAAAATATAAAATATTATTACAATATTTCTATTTAATAATGCCTCGTTAAAAACCTTGTCAGGAAAAGCCCAATGGAATAAAAACCTGAACGAAGGGAAAAAGAGTGCAGTGAGTATCATTCTCCCCTTGAGTTCAACAGATATCTCGTAGATAACACATTTCAATTTTATATACAAGTTGTTCGAATCTCTTTGATGGAAGGGACTTTGTGAATAGATCGGCAAGATTTTCACTTGATTGAATTTGTTTGACTTTTACAATTTTCTATTTCTAGAAGTCATGTGCAAAGAAAAGTTTTGGTGCTATGTGTTTGGTTCTATCCCCTTTTATGAAGCCTTCACTAACTTGTTCAATACACCCGGTATTATCTTCAAAGATTACAGGTGGAGAATTTATTATCGAGTTTATCCCACATTCTTCTTGAATGTGACCAATTGTTGACCTTAACCAAACGCATTCTCTACTTGTTTCATAAAGGGCGATCAATTCTACATGGTTTGATGATGTAGCTGTCAGTTTCTGTTTCGTGGATCTCCAAGATATTGCGGTACCTCTATATGTGAATACATATCCATTTTGTAATTTAGTCTTATGGGGATCTGATAAGTATCCAGCATCTGCATATCCAACAAGAGTAGCATCTTGCTTTGATCGATAAAATAGTCCCAGATCTTTAGTTCCTCGAAGGTAGCGCAACAAATGTTTTATCCCACTCCAATGTCTCTTTGTTGGTGAATTGTTATATCTATCTAATAAATTAACAGCAAAAGCAATATCAGGTCTTGTATCATTAGCTAGATACATCAGAGCTCCAATTGCGCTTAAATATGGCACTTCAGGGCCAAGAATCTCCTCGTCTTCTTCACAAGGTCGAAATGGATCATCTTTTGGTTTTAATGATCGCACTATTATTGGAGAGCTCAGCGGATGAGCTTTGTCCATATGAAATCTTTTTAGGACCTTTTCTGTATAGTTGGATTGGTGCACAAAGATTCCACCCCTTAAGTGCTCCATTTGTAATCCAAGGCAAAACTTGGTTTTCCCAAGATCTTTCATTTCAAATTCTTTCATCAAATATTTTGCAGTTTGTTCAAGCTCTTTGGGAGTTCCAATGATATTTAAATCATCAACATAAACTGCAATTATAGAAAATCCTGATTGAGTCCGTTTAATAAATACACAAGGACTGATTTGATCATTTTTGAATCCTTCTTTCAGGAGATATTCACTAAGACGGTTATACCACATTCTTCCAGATTGTTTTAGTCCATAAAGTGACCTTTTCAGCTTTATGGAAAAACATTTCTCGTGATTGGTGGTTTTCTGGCAACTTAAGTGCTTCAGGGACTTTCATATAAATGTCTGTATCAAGTGAACCATATAAATATGCGGTCACATCATCCATAAGTCGCATTTGCAAACTGTTTGAGACAGTTAGACTTATCAAGAATCTTAGTGTAGTCGCATCTACTGCTGGAGAATACGTTTTTTAATAATCAATCCCTGGTCTTTGGGAAAAACCTTGTGCTACAAGTCGTGCCTTATATCTAACTACTTCATCTTTTTCATTTCTTTTTCTTACAAAAACCATTTGGTGTTTGGGTAATTTTTCCAAAAACTTCTCGTTTCTCAAGTGACTTTAATTCCGCTTGAATAGCATCTTTCCATTTTGGCTAATCATTTCTACGCCGACATTCTTGTATCGTTCTTGGTTCTATATCATTTTCATCAAGTGTTATTTCGGTGGCAATTGAATGAGCAAGTGCATCATTAACAATAACATTCTTTCGATTTATTTGCCTTTTAGTTGAAATGTAATTAATCGAAATTTCATTGTTATTTTTGATATCATTATTTTCTTTTTCTTTGAGATTTTCATCCTCATCTCCAAAACTTGTTTCTTTACAATTCATTGAAGAAGTAATATTGATAACATTTGCCATTTCATTCAACCTTTTGGATTTTCTTTGTTTCAAATCCTTTGAACCAAGTGGTCTTCCACGCTTCCGGCGTGCAATAGATTCATTTTCAGTGGCTTTGTTATCAGTGGGAATTTCAATTCGTGCCGGAACATTTGCCGCAGGAATATAAGATTTTGTCACTTGCTTTGTTTCTACAAATGCATCAGGTAATCTGTTTACAATATATTGATTATGGACAATTTTTCTAACTTCTTGTTCAGAAGCATTCGTTTTTGGATCATATATTTTCAAATGCATTGCATTCCATGAGAGATATATATCCTTCTTATTTGGGTCCACTTTCTTTCCCCCTAAGGATGAAAATATTGTCTCATTAAAATGACAATCTGCAAATCTAGCATTAAATAAATCACCAGTCATTGGTTCTAAATATTTGATAATTGATGGGCATTCAAATCCAACATAAATTCCGATCCTTCTTTGTGGACCCATTTTTGTGCGTTGGAGTGGTGCAATAGGGACATATACTGCACATCCAAATATTTTCAAGTGTGATATATTTGGTTCTCGACCATGCACTAATTTTTGTGGTGAATATTTATGATAAGCACTTGGTCTTAATCTTATCAATGACGATGCATGTATTATTGATGCATGTATTATTGCATGGCCCCATGCAGATGAAGGAAATTTCGACCTCATTAATAGTGGTCTTGCTATTAATTGGAGTCTTTTAATCAATGATTCACCCAGACCATTTTGAGTATGAACATGAGCTACTGGATGTTCTACGTCAATTCCAATTGACGTACAATAATCATTAAAAGTTTAGATGTAAATTCTCCGGCATTGTCAAGGCTTATTTGCTTAATTGTGTAATCTGGAAATTGATTTCTCAATCGAACGATTTGAGCAAGTAATTTCGCAAATGCCACATTTCTAGTTTGTAGGAGACTTACATGTGACCATCGTGTTGAGGCGCCAATCAATACCATAAAATATCTAAATGGCCCAGAAGCAGTATTAATTGGCCCACATATATCTCCATGAATTTTTTCCAGAAATTTAGGAGTTTCAGTAGCAATTTTATTTAAAGATGGTCTAATTATCAATTTTCCTTGTGAGCATGCAGAACATGATAATTCATTTGGCTGGGGAATTCTCATTTTCTTCATTGGATGCCCAATTGAATTTTCAATAATTTTTCGCATCATTCCCACACCGGAATGACCCAATCGGTCATGCCATAAATTCATCATTTCTTTATTATCTAACTTCTGGTTAGACACCATGTTTATCTCAACCGGTTTTATATTAATGCAATATAATCCCGATGAGTATGCTGGTAATTTTTCATGAATGCTTTTCACATTTTTCAGATGTGACGCATAAATGTTCATTATGATTTTCGGTCATTGTTTCTAAATGATAACCATTTTGGCGTACATCTTTGAAACTTATGAGATTTCGTCGAGATTTACTCGAATATAAAGCATCATTAATTACTAGTTTTGTCCCATTAGGAAGTATTATTTGAGCTTTTCCATATCCTTCTATTAGTGTAGTAGTTCCAGAGATTGTGGTGACATCTGCTTTCACCATCTTTAACTCAGAAAAGTATTCTTTGTGCTTTAGGATAGTGTGAGTTGTTACACTATCTAGGAGGCATTGATATTTGAATCCATTTTCAAACTGATCCATATCTTCATATTAAATAAATAGATAGTTAAAATAAAATTTCATTAACGTTAGATGATATCAATACATAAAAAGGAGATTGCATATAAAAAGGAAATACAACTAAATAAGCACCACAACATTGTTAAGAAAAATTCAAATATCTTCATCATATTCTTTATCATTTTCATCGCCATTTAAATAGAAGTCTGAAAGGTCAAGATTATGCATTGACGTGCTTGCTTTATTATAAGGATCGACATTGGGCATTGAGGTGCTTGCTTCATTAAAGTTTTCTTCCACACCTTTTCCCTTTTTCTTTTGGGAAGCTAGATACAGCTCCACCAAATGTTTGGCAGTACGACATGTATGTGCCCAATGCCCTGTCATGCCACATTTGTAACAAATACTTTCTTTTCCTTCTTGATGGCTATTTTTATTGTTATATCCCACTTGTTTTCCCCTTCAAGAATTATTATTGTAATGATCATTTTGATAATTTTGGGAAAAGTGGCCTCTACCGAATCCTTGAAACTTTCTACCATGTCCATTAAAATTTCCACGACCTTGTCCTTGTCCTCTTACTCGAAAATTTTCGCGTCCTCTACCACAGTTATTATAATTTCCACGGCCTTTTATTTTCAACAGCATGTGCTTCAGGCGCATGTGTTTTAGTAGAGTGTGTCTTACGTATAGTTTGAGATCCAATAGGTCTCATATTATGATTTTTCGAAACAAGATCATTATGTTGTTCAGCAGCGAGAGTACTACACTCAGATCCGAATATCTTTTGAAATTTCTTTCCCTATATTGTTCTTGCAGAATAATGTTTGATGGATGAAAATTAGAAAATGTGAGTTCAATCATTTCTGCATCAGTTACCAGGTGCTCACAATATTTCAACATTGATGCAATTCGGTAGAATGTTGAATTGTACTCACTGAGAGTCTTAAAATCAGAAAATCTTAAATTTTTCCACTCATGGCTAGCTTTTGGAAAAAGTACCCTTTTGTGGTGATGAAATCTTTCAACAAGAGAGTCCCACAATGTTTTGGGATCTTTTATGAATAAATATTCAGATTTAAGGCTATCATGAATATGGTGCCTCAAGAGGACTAAGGCTTTGGCCTTTTCTTGATTTGTAGCTACCTTTATTTTGGTAGCTTGAGTTCCATCTAATGGATCCTTTTCTTTTACTTCCAATACAGTATGTTCAAGTCACTGAGCTTTTAAGTTCATGATGACATCTTCTTTCCATTCTAAGAATTTTTGTCCAGTTAAGTCTAATATGTTGAATAGTCTTTTGGTAATTTCTAACATACTTGCTACATAATATATAATTGTTTTATAATTATATGACAATGCAATAATTCTTATATTTTCATAATAATAAACCATTAGAAAAAATTATGATGTTTTAATTTCATAATCTTCTCCCCCTTGGTTTGTTGTTATGAATTTGTTGTAGATAATAAATATAGGAATAAATCAAGAACAAGAGAAATAATAATAATAATAATTATAATAATAATAATAATAATAATAATAATAATAACAATAATAATAATAATAATAATAATAATAATAATAATAATAATAATAATAATAATAATAATAATAATAATAATAATAATAAGGAGAAGAACAAAAAAAATTAAAGACAATAAACGCTAAAGAGGGTAAAAAAAAATAGCATTTACATAATATATTAGTACAATTTATCATACAAAATGCACTAACAAACAAAAGAAAATATGACAAAGAAAATCATGTGCATTTTGTTTCTTCTTCTTCAAAATAAATTACTTCTTCATAATTATTATAATTCCTAATGCTACAAGAAGGACCACCAAACCCATAATTAAGGAGATATATAATTTGAGTTTGGCAAAATTTTCTTCAAATCTAAAAGTATGGGAAGATGAAGATGGATTGTTTTTGTAATGGTGGTACATTGTCGGTGGAAGGAAGAAGGAGAAGGAGGGTTTTTGATGTAAAGAGTAAAATTGAAAGGATAAGGGGTATGTGGTAAAAAAATTAGGGTAATCCTATTTTATAGAGGGTTATCCCAAATCATACAATATACCGTATTATTTATGTATACTTAAAAGAAATACTTAAAGTAAAAGGTAAAAAATGCACATGGATATAAATGCAAATACTGCAAATAAAAAAATGCATATATAAATATACGAGAATAAAAAAATAATACTAACCGTCCATTTAGGCGGTAAAAGAAAAACAATTAGCCAGCCATATAGGCGGTTTAAAGAATAACAACAGAAATAAATAATACTAACCGTCCATTTCGGCAGAAAAAATTATTTTATAGGTCATTTAAATTTATCTTGCAAGGTTTAGTACTTGTTTCTCCCTCATCATCTTTGGTGGGGGTTTTATTACTTGGTGGGGGTTTTATTTTCAGTTGATGTTTTTGGGGCATTATTAGTTGGTTGTGTTGATGAATTATATGTTGGTCGTACTGGTGGAATATTAGTCGGTGAAACAAGTGGATTATTAGTTGGTCGTACATGTGAATTACGAGTTGGTAGTACTGGTGGACCATTAGTATTATTGGGATTATTATATCAGAGCTGATTTAAATCAGTCCTTGCTGGGTTTGTAGTGAAGGGTATGAAATTATGCTCAATTATAAAATAAAAAAATGTGTTAGAAACACCTTGGATGATGATGTTGACACCGTTTGATTGTTGGTCCATTTGTGGGTACCGATGAAAAAAAATGCTTTATTAGGTTTTTAAAAATATTACCTTCTTGATTATTAAGGGTAGAGCTGGTGCTGATAACGTGTTAAAACTTAGAGAGATAAGGAGGAAGTAAAATGAGTAAAAGTTAGAAGATGAAGATGTTTTTACTCATTGGTGTAGATTTTACATTGGTGAACTTCCATATTTATAGGCAAGTTCAATCACAATTACATTGAATGCATTCACATTAGGGTAAATTCATTAATTACCTTTCACACTATATTCATTAATTACCTTTCACAATATATCTCAACAGGTTTTATATATTTAGAGTTAATAATCCATGGTCAATGCTTATTAAACTATTTTTAATCAAATTAGATGAAAAATGATAGAACTTTGATTTTAATTTACAGCCAAACAAGCAAAAGTAACAATGTAATAATCACTAATTGATTTACATTTTAACTATTTCCCTTAAGTAAAGAGAATCTTGTCATCAATTAAAAAATGG
>NC_080060.1:14447026-14470872 GCF_026212465.1 Amaranthus tricolor | reverse complement strand
AAAATTGCCAATTAATTTATAATATTTTCTTGTGCAACTTATTGATTTTATTTTTAGAGAATTTTTATCCTTTTTGTAAGGGATTTTGAGTGATATTTGTAATTAGACTTGGGTGAGTCTAAAGGGGAATTAGTTAGCTTCGAGTGAAGTTAGTGAGCAGTTTAGCTTTTAGTGAAGCTAAGTTTGTTGCTTTGAGTGAACCAATTTGAGAGAGAGTTTGGCCTAGTTGATGCGCTTCTAGTGAAGCAAGGTGTTTAATGTAATTGTAATGAGTTGCCTTAAACATAGTGGAGAAGTTAGAAATCCCGTGGGGTCGTGGTTTTTCCTTCTAATTAGGCCTAGAAGGTTTCCACGTAAAAATCGTGTTGTCTCTTTCATTATTACGCTCTAAGTTTAAGCTTTATTTATTTTATTTAATTCTGCAAAAACAGGGCAAAAACACTTAAACTTGTAACAACAACAATTCACCCCCCCCCCCCCCCATGTTGTTGTTCCCGTCTCTGACTAAGTCTACACATACAACTATGAATGCCACATGAATTTTAGATTTCAACCATTGATTTCAAAATGGTTTCAATCTTAGCCCTTCATTATTTTTCTCATAAGAGTAAATAACTAAAAACTAGACCTAATACTTCACATTTCTGATCTAATTTTCCCGCAGCCCGCAGGAGCAAGGTGCAGCCCAGCAGCCTTGTAGCTTCTTCCCTTCCAAATTCCAATCGTATCTGCCATTCACGAACGCTTCGTGCCTTTGTCCTTTCGTCGTGCCTACCATTGACGAACACTTCCGAATTCCAATCGTATTAGGTAATTTCACTTTTGTTCATATTTTTTCTGGGTAATTTGTATTTGTTTTCTTTGAAATGAGCAAATTTTGATGTTGGATGATATAATTGAGTGTAAGTATGTCTTGCCTATTATTTGTCTGCATTACAAAGCCCTGCTACACCCGCCTACAAAACAGCAGTAGCTGCTGCATTTTCGTGCACCACCAGCAGCAGCTACGACTGTTTGCATTTTCTGGGTAATATGTATTCGTACAAACAGGTGAAGTTCATTATAAATGAATTATATTGACTTACAAGCAAATTAATCCTAAAACAGTGCGTCTGTCTTTCTTTTGTAGGCTGCTTAAAATGCCAAACAAGATATAGTTTTATAATAATTTTATATGAGGGGCATGGTCTTAGATTTGCTTTGTAAAACATTGAATAACCACGAGTTCACGACTATCTTCTTCTTTGGTTTGTTGTTTTTAACAAGAAATGCTATTGATATATTAGTGTATGATTTTGTTCAAACAATGTTCAATACTTCTATTGAAATTAGAAGATGGTTTTGAATTTGTTTAATCTCTCATTCTTAATTGTAGGAAGATGAATGTTAATGAGGCAAATGAAGCTAATGGTTTTGAATTTGACAATATTTCTAACACGGGTAATTTGTTAATCTAATGGTTCAAGTACCTTATATGTTTTGTGTACTTTATCATTGTTTTTCATTGTGTTCAATATTGAAATAGAATACTATCATGCGTATTATTTTTGTTGAAACTAACAGCGTTTGAAGAGTTACAAATGATTGAACAACAACGACAAGATGAGATACTAAGATCCCAACAAACTAGTGTATCCACTCCAAGGAATGTGATGAACCCGAACCCTAGACAAGTTTTCCAACGTCCTATTCGTCCACCAAAGCGTGCAAAAACTAGTAGAGGAAGAGGTGGAATTTCTTTAGCTGGAGGTCGAAGGAGAACTAGAAGTAAGTTTCAAGAGGATATTGAAGGACTTGGAAAGCGTACCTCACCAGTTTTGGATCATTTTACCATAGTGGCCGAGAAGGATGATGACAATGTTGTTATTTCATTACATGCTGTTTGTCGCCATTGTAAGAATACTGACTATAGAGCCAAAGGTCACTATGGAACCTCCAATTGTAGAAATCATCTCAAGACTTGTGAACCTTACCAAGAATGGCTTACTAAAAATGGTGATCTCATTGGTGATTTTAGTCAGAGAAAATATTGTTCTCTTTTAGCCGAGGCCATTATGTACCATGTATACCCCTTAAGCATGGTTGAGCACAAATTCACAAGAAAATTGCATCGTTACTTGAATCCAAAGGTGAAGAACATATCTAGATCCACAATCACTCGATGGTGCATGAGGAAAAACTAAGTTAAGGAAAATATTATTTGAAACATTGAAGGATTTAGATAGCAAGGTTTCTTTGACATGTGACATTTGGATAGCTTGCACATCTCGTGGATACTTGACTTTAACGGCTCATTATATTGACAAGGACTGGTGTTTGAAGTCGAAAGTTCTTAATTTTCGTCATTTCCCTCCCCCCCTCCCCACACTGGTCATGCGATTTATGAGCTTGTTTATTCAATGATCAAGGATTGGGGTCTTGAATCAAAGGTTATGTGCATGACTGTTGACAATGCAACCAATAATGATTCCATGATCCCCTTGTTACAAGAATGTTTAAAAGGTCAATCGTCTTTTCCATGTGATGGTGCACATTTTCATATTCGTTGTGCGGCGCACATTTTGAATTTGATTGTTAAAGATGGATTAAAAGCAATTGATCCTGCTGTCAAACTTGTGCTTGATAATGTCAATTACATTGATTCATCCGAGGCAAGGATGATTAGGTTTAGAGATTTTGTATCTCAGATAGAAAAACCTTCGTTGCTGAAATTATGGTTGGATGTTGTAACGAGAATGAACTCTACATACTTAATGTTGAAGCGAGCTCTTGACTATAGTGTTGCGGTGAATCGCTTTGGTAGTACTGAGCCTGACTACACCTTGAAGCTCACTGACCGTGAGTGGGAATCTGTTGAAGACATGGCTTCTATACTTCAACCTTTCTATGAAATGACTAATCTTTTTTTTGGGTCAGATTATCTCACTACATATCTATATTTTGAACAAGTTTGTAAGGCAAAATACCACCTACTACGTGCTTGTGAAAGTGAGGATACTTGCATTAGAGGGATGGGAAATGAGATGTTTGAGAAGTTAGAGAAATATTGGAGCGATTCCTCTTTAATTTTGTCTATTGCTGCGGTGTTTGATCCTAGGCATAAGATTCCATTTCTAAAACATCATTTTAGAAAGTTTTATCAACAAATTCTGAGGGTTCGCTCTACTAAAACTCATCAAGCTTCTACTTATGAAGATCTCGCATCAGTTGGTTCATGTTCTCACATTAGTTCATGCTCTCGTAATTCTGATGGCTATGAGGTATGTATTATTTAATTTTAAACTCCTTTTAACAATATATTTATTATTATTTATCTCAATAAGTTTGTCTTTCCATTATAATATTTTTACTATTAATAAGTTTCATAAGTTTTATCGTTTGTTTACAGAGTTTTGAAAGTTCTCAAGAACTACTTTTTTCTTCAAATATTTTATTGGAAGTGGAAAGATACCTTGAATCACCTTTGCACATGCATATTGATTCGAAATTTGATATTTTGTTGTATTGGAAAGACCAACAAACTACTTACCCAATTATGTCTAAAATAGCTAAAGACATATTGGCTATTCCAATAACCACAGTTGCATCCGAATCAACTTTTTCTATGGGAGGAAGAATTTTGAATAGATGGAGAGCATCCCTTTTATCAAGACATGTTGAATCCTTGATTTTAACTTGTAATTGGTTGTTTGTATATGAAGAAGAACCTGATGAAGTAGGATTAGTTGTTGGCAGTGACTTAGTCCCCGATGCAGAATCGCATGCTAAGGGAGATCAGGGTCCAAGTGGATCCTCGTCTTCAGAATCTGGTACGTATTTTACTTTTAAAATAAATGTTAGTTAATTATCATTGTATTATAACTCGTGTTTCGTGTACTTTATGTACTCAGTTATGGTTTGTTCACTTGATTGTTGCCATGCAAATAATGTTGGTTCTTATGGATCTGATTGTAGCTCAAATTGAAACACGAAATCTGGACACAAGTAATTTAACCTTACAAGTCACATGGAAACTTGATAGCCATTGGGTTGGATGAATGTTATCCATGAGTCTTAGGGGCCGTTTGGTTCGCACAAGGGAATCGGAATGGAATGCGCAAAGGGAATGGAGGAGAAAGGAATAGATTCCTCTAATTTAGCCTAGTCGTTTGACTGTGTTCAGGAAACAAAAAGAAATGCTCATTGATTCTCTTTGTGACTGTTTGGTTCAAGTTAAGGAATTAAATTATGAGTTTTTAATTTCTTTTATATTTTTTCCAAAAATAACTAGTTATTATATGATAAACTTGATAAACTTATTTTTTTAAAAAATATCATTAACTTGTATCATCTTTTCCTGTAATATGAAGAAAAAAAAACATAACTCTAAATAATATCTTTCTAGCTCTATTGATTACAAATAATAATAATAATAATAATAATAATAATAATAATAATAATAATAATAATAATAATAACAATAATAATAATAATAATTATAATAGCAATAATAATATAAATAAAATTAATAACAATTTTAAAAAAAAAAAAATTACCAGTCGCACAAAAAGTGCGACTGGTATTTTTTTCTATTTTTTTTATTTTTTTAAATTTCGAATTATGAAATTTTTTGTTTAATTAATTTATTTTTTAAGTTATTGTTATTTAAATAAATGTTGTAATAAATTATTTTATTTTAATATAATATTATATTATGATAATGTTATTATAATAATTAGTTTTGAATTTAAATAATTTATTTGAATGTTTAATTATTTTTTAATATAATAATAATATATTAATTAAAAATTTAGTTGTTATTTATTTTTTAATTTTTTATTAATAGTTTTTTTATTAATTTAGTTGATAATAGTGTTATTATGTCCAATGGCAAATTTGTAATTTTTTAAAGTCTAGGGGCAAATTCACAATTTAATTAGGGGGTGGCTGTAAAGTGAAAATAGTGGCGAATTATAAGAATACCCATAAATCAAAGTTCAAATTTTAAGTGATGGGTAATGAAGTGGGGAATGGAAAGGGAACGTGTAGGGGGGGGGGGGGGGGGGGGGGCAATGAAAGCATAATAGTTTGGGGTAAACCCAAAACTAAAATGGGGGAAAGGGAATGATAGAAAGTGAGAAACAAACAACAACAAAGGGAATTGGGTATTTTCATTCCCTTTCCCTTTGATTATTACCCCAACCAAACGGCCCGTTAGTCTTATAGGCAACTTTCTAATAGCCTTGTTTACTTGGGTTTAGGCGATTAGAATTTTCCCTTAGCTATGATTCATGTTGGTAGCTTGCTGAACATGTGGCGTTTGTTAACCTTGAGAGGCATTATAATGATCTCACCCGACATGTGATACATATTCTGGTAGCAAAAATTTTAGGCGTTTCTTTTTTGTATCTTTCTTATAAGAATGAATTACTTTCTTGTAATACTTTGTTTGTTTGTTTTTGTTCAAGATTGAAATATGGTACCACAAGCAAAGCAGCAGTACTTGAGAGATGTTGGTGCTCGTTGTCGACTTTTATGTTTCGTTTTGGAGAATGTATTTAATGGTGGACATACTCACGTACATTTGATGGATGATACTTTTATGGTGGATATATAACTATTTATAGTTGCTGATTGAATGTTAATTTTTGGGGTTAAAAACTTGATATTTGTATATTTACATTAGGTGGATGTATAAGTAATGGATGTAATTTTTTGGGGTAAAAAACTTGATATTTGTATATTTAAATTTGGTGGATGTATAAGTGATGAATGTAAATTTTTGGGGCTTAAAGCTTGAAGAATTGGTGGATTACTAACATGAAATATATAATTATTAATTAGCAATAGAAAGCAAGATAAGTCTAGGTTGAAGTGTTGAAGAAACATCTAAGTTTTTGTATTGTTCCACTTCAGTATGTTTCTAAGGTTTTTGTAATGTGCTTATTGGTTTATAATTGATATCAATATCATGGGGAATCTTATTTATTTATAGATAATCTTGTTTACAATGTTTCAATATTAGAAAATAGTTTTCAAATATTCAAAAAATCATAATTAGAAAACTGAAATTGGACCTAATTTGCTGAAATTAGGTGAAAAGTTAAATCGGATTTATAACAGTTTGATTAATAATCGGTTCGAGTTTGTATCAGTTCAGGTTAAAAACAGTTCAATTTTAATCAGTTTTAGTCAAGTTGCATTCGGTTACGTGCATAATTCAGGTTGGAATAGACTCGGATCGATCACTGTTGAGTTCGGGTAACGTCGGTAAATGTTTATATGTCGGTTATAAAATTCGGTTGCAGTTCGAGTTCGATTTTTCCCTTTTCAGTTATCAAACGGTTCGAGTGCAATATCGGTTCGAATAATGCCGGTTTGGTAAACCTAAAAAATTAACATTTTTTCTGGTCGGATCATTTTCGATTCCGGGTCGGATTTTCGGATCGGGTTAGATTTAAACAGCTCTACCTCCCACTATTGTAAAGATAAAATTTTCCTTTTTTTAATTTATATTAGTTTATTATTTTAATGAAACAGAAACATCATAAGGATGGAGGTAGTATAAGAGAATTCAAACATTTAGAAAACTTACCCTATTATATTACATCCCACTAGCAACTAGCAAGCAAAGAAATGAAGCTAAAAAAGTAGAAATCAATGTAATTTTAGTGGGCATTCTTCCATTGTCCCTCCTAAACACCATAGCTTTATAAAGTGGCCAGCAATTAATGACCACAAAACCCGAAAGCAAAATCTGTAGAGATAGTCCTTGCATTTCTTTCAATCCTCGTCTTAAAATTGTAACTAATCCCGTAGCAAAGGAAACAAGATTGATAATGGAGGCCATTGTCATAGGAACAAACATGGGTGACACGACCCCAAACTCGAATATACTTTGTTCATATCTTTTCTTCAGTTCATCGTCTTGTACTTTACTTGTGACATCGAATCCAGGAACCACGATTCCAAGAGAACTAAGGATGTATTCTATGAACCCGAAAAGATAGCTTGAAAGTCCACAAATCATCCATATTCTTTGGGAATTCCACCATATTTCAAAGGTTCCTTTTTGTAGGAGAAAGTCTAAGAGGTCTTTCCCATTCGTCCCGATAAAGAGGAATATATACAAATAAAACCGCAAATCTGAAATCTGCACAATCTTAGTAGTTAATTCATTATTTTCTTATATATATCATCTAATTGAAATATAAACTAAAATTAGAAAAAAGAAATTTAAAAAATTTTTAGTTGATGATTGAAATTTTGTATATTCTGTCGCATTAGAATCATATGAATTAAAAGTGGATGCTAGCTACACATGGGATTTTCATATTTGACACTATATAGTATTTTATGTTGTGTTCGGAAAGATTTCAATTATGAAATCATAAATGAAGAATTTGAGAATGATAAAATTTGGCAAGTCATTATCAAATTCTCAACATTAACTATTTTGAAAACAATAGTGGAATTCAACCAGATCTAAATTTGAAAATTTTTAATTTGCCAAACAATAAATTTGAGCCAATTCTATATTTCTAAATGAAATCATCGTTTTTAAACATGGCATTAAAACAATGGGGAATCGAGATTCAAAATCTTTTGTTACATTGGTCTCTATACTCTCTAACACCGTTGTAAAAAAACCATCTTAACGAAAAGGATTAACTTAATTGAAATCCCTCATTATGTTATAATCTTTTGTCCCTAATCCTTACGAACGCACTCTTTTTTATAGGTATAATAGGATGAAAGGGGAGGTATATACCTCACTCAAGGATCAAAAATATGAAGTTAAGTTGGTGTTTATGATGTGTCTTAAGTGTTGAAAACAAATAATGCAAGTTAGTGATGAATGGTAAAAATAAAGTAAATAATCAAGACAAGAATTTAAGGTGGTTCACCAGTCAATGGGCTACATCCACCATCTAGCCTAAGATTATATTATGTGTTAAAAAGAGAAATAACAAACGTGATAGGTATTACGATGTAGGTTTAGTATAAGGAAGAGAAGAGCTAATAGGGTGAGAAATAGGTTAGAAGGTAGCTCTATTACAATGAAACACGGACGTGCCCCTGGATCTGCGTGTCGCGTGTCGGACACGTGTCAAACACAGACACGCGACGAACACACAAAAATCCGTGTCCGACACGCCAAACGAAGTGTCCAATATTTTAATAATTTCCCGGACACGTGGACACGGCAAGGACACGCGGCGGACACGGCAAGGACACGGAAGGGACACGTGCCCCACGTTTTCCCACTGTTGAACCCGATTATTCGCTGATGGGTTCCATTTTTCAACGAATCTTGCTGTGTCCGTCGAGAAATGAGACCCGACTCCATTTGCTATGTATAAGGATCAGTTAAGTGATCCGGTTGCACACCATCTTCAGGGAACTGAGATGGATGGGCCATAAGTCCAGACCCGTGTAGATGGGTCGAATACCAAGGGTTTCGGTAAAGCGGGTGCTAGATGCTGCGTCGTACCCGCAACTACTGCTAGTTTATCACCCACTGCTACAGACTGAACAGGAAGGTCTCTCGAAATAAATGGCGGATGGCGGAGTAAGAGTGAGAGGGGTGGCGGAGGAGGAGGGAGCGATTCCCATTGAGAAGAAATTGGATCAAAAGAGGAAAAACAAATTGGGGTAAGAATTTGTTGAGGGTTTGAAGAAGATGAGTGGGTTAAGTTATCGGGAGTACGGATAGTGTAAATGGAGTAAAATGGAGGATAAATTGTGGAGTACATTCATAACAATCTTAAATTTACCTATTTATTTGATTTTCTTTGATTTGGTTTGTATGACTATTTTTAAATACTCATGTTGTTTATTTGGTACTTATTTTCATTTTATGAGAGTTTTATGTTTTTAAAGTCTTTATTTACATATATCAAATGAAAGATTGTAAACTTATCTTTAATTTGATATATTTATTATATTACCATTTTTGTGTCCCCGTGTCCGCCATTTTTAAGTTGGCGTTTTCACGTACCCGTGTCGTGTCCGTGTCCGTGTCCGTTTTGGTGCAACTTAGCTCCTAGGAGAAGGTATTTATAGGCAAAAGATACAGGACTTAGTACAATACAATGGGGGCAGCAGTATACGAACACAACAGCAGGCTGTATGTCACGTCAGAAACTAGCTGATGCATGGCCTGACCCCTGCTCGACCCTGGCTCGACCAGGTGCAGGTTGAGCGGCCTACAGTGGCCCAACACAGCTTCTGTTTTCTTGTGTTACCACTTGTCCCTTGGTCCCCAAAACTCTTACACTTTGTCCTTCTCCGAATGCTTGTTTTACAAAGCCAAGTTTTGCACCTCCAAGCCTTCACTACCTATTAGTACAATGTACTAATGGTACTTGCTTGATACCCAATCAACCAATCACAAGAATGGTACTTTGCCCTCTTCTTGTTTATACTAACAATCTAGATTAATTATCTTAATCTTGTTTTGATTACTTGGTGAACAAAAATCACCAATAATCCTAACATAGGGGTATTAATTTATAGTTAAATAATAAGACAAAACAAGATCAACAACTATAATGTAAGATATAAAATAACTATAACAAAAATAAGTATAACTCGAAATTTATACCTGTGGAAAGGTAGAAATTCCTCTAAGAAGTGCAAGCTGAGGAACGAAGGCATAAATGGTTAGTGGAATGCAATAAATGGGCGTAAGAGCAAAGTGTGTATAAGTAAAAGCAGAGAGTATGCCCATTTTGTGAATACCAAAAGTGATTGGGCTGTATCTTAAGAAAAGAACATTAAGCAGCCCAATCATCCATCTCTTGGTTTGGCTTAGCATGTTAATTAGTGTTATTGGTGAATCTCCCAAGAATGCTGGTCTTTCAGGGTTACAAAATACACTCTTCCACCCCTCACAATGCATCCGATAACTTGTATAATAGTCCTCCACCAATGATCCATATCGATAGCCCACCTGTATAAAAGTCAATTTGTTGCATTATAACAAGTATTATTGTCTACAGATGATAAAATGTGTAGAGGCTTGGTTAATAATGTTAACGAGTATGAGTGATCTAGTTTTCAGATTTGATATTAAGTTATTTGTGGTTGTTCAATGAATCACTACTTCACTTTACGGAGGTGTTAATATAAAAGTGGAAAGGGAACTCTTAAGTAGAGGTAAGGGAAATGATAAGGGTTATTGTTGTTAGTTTTTTGGTATAATTATGTAACCGAAATATTTTTTACAAAAAGTGTTATAGGAGCTTTGAAAGTGCAAACAAATTGGAGTAATCAATTACCAAAAGGAAATGAAAATGATTTTCTAATTATCTTAACAAACGCAAAGTAATGGATTTGCTTATCCGTTTCCCTAACTTGATCCAGAAGATGCATACTAAACACACCCAAAGATTGTAATCTAAATTCTATACAATATGAGAGAAAATAATGAATTAGGAAAGCCAATTTAATACAACTCTTAGGGCTGATTAGCTTTAAATAAGTAAGGGTGAGACCTAGGAGGGCTATTTGTTAAGTATTATTTGTATGAACTATTTGGGTCAGGGATGGGATACTAATTTGACATGAGAAAGAGTAATTTTCCATTAAACCTAGTAACTATTGCACATATCAATCTTACCAATTTGATCTACACTTAGGTCTTGTTTGGATTGAGAGAAATGAAGGGAAAAGAAAGAAAATGATATAAAGGAATGAAAATCCCCTTATTTGAATGGCAAAAAGGAAGGGGGAAAATTTGAAGGGAAGGAATTTGAAGGGATTCATTCCCTTCATTTTGTTAACATCCGAATTTCTCAATTAGAGGAAAGATTTGGAAGGAAAATAAAATTTCTTTCTTTCCCCTCCTTTTCCTTTCTATACAAATAAAATGGAGTCTTATCCCTTTCTTTCTCTCCCCTTCATTTCCCTTCCTTTCCATCCATTTTCCTTTCTTTCTTTTCTCTCCTAATTTGCTATCCAAATATAGTGTTAATTTTGAAACGACAAATCCAAATTTTCTTCTTGCCCATATATTATGATTGTTGCCTTAGCGGACTTAGGATAGCTTGCACTCTCAAAAAGGGTTGTTAACACATGTTTTTAAGAAGACGTATAGTCAAGATTATGACATTTAGAATTAGAGTAAATGCTACCAAAATTAACAACTTATTTACAAGGATAATAAATAGAGGTTAAATTGTAAGTTTAACCTAAGAAGGTGTGTAGTCCCTCAACATAAACTCCTTATTTTAGATGTTCGCCTTTAAGCAATACAAAAGGTAAAACAACCAATGAATAACATAAGATTAAATTGGGGATATCAATAGAGGATAATACTAAAGGTTGGGAGATGACTTCGAATGTAGAGGAGACTTGGTAAAAAGGTTGATAACTTGCATCCTTCAAATAGTTCAGGAGATTTTAGGAAAATTTAGCGGTGTTTTGACAAACTAGAAGTTTGCAGTTTGCAAGAATAAATTAGCAGTTTTAAGAGGTGAAACTAAAGGCATTTAAAGAGGTATTTTGACAAACTTGATTATTAAAAAGTATAAAAAAGATATCTATTGAATGACAAAGAGGAACTAAAGAAAAACCGATGACATAGGTGTATTAATGTGTATAAGGAATCGGGATAAAACCTCGTAGTTTAGGACAAGAACATAAATGATTGATGGATTAAGTATTATGACAAGCTATTTACTAGAGAATAAGGAACGATTTTAGGAGACGCGACAATCTCTCGCTTAGAAGAAAATAAAGAATTTATGCGATTAACACAAAAATTATATTTGAAAACAAAGCTAAAGAAAGCGGTTATGTCAGATGGTATACCTATTGAGGTACTGAGATGTCTAGGGATGGAGTAACTTAGCTAACTAATCTATACAACAAGGTTTGTTGGACAGATAAGATTTATATAAAAATGAATGCTACATAAATGTTAAAGATCGCTTGGAGCAACTTAGCTAGCTGATCTATTCAATAAGGTTTATATAAAAATGAATGTCAAAGATGATTACTTTTTATTATTCTTTTGTAATCAATACTATGTAAAATTAATTAGAAATGTTTATGATATGATTCTATCATTAGAAAAGGAATAAAGTCAATATGATACACGTACTTCCATCACTTCACGATATTGATAATATTTGACTCTTCACAATTTTTAAGTATAAATAGAGCCTTAATTAATTTTTATATAAAATATATACTTAAATGCTCGAAAATAAATTGAGACGAGTATAAACTTCTTTAATTCCATAAACAAATTATGTTTGAAATTCTACTTTCATGAAAAAATATTTTAAACAATATGAAACAGAGAGAGTAATAAAGAAACATCAAAGATGGAATGACTAACCTGTGTGCCCCATCTTGTATTGTTCTCGTAGTCACAAGCAGCTACAGAATGAGCTAATTCAAGTATTTCTTGTGATCCTATGGGCTTTTTTACAACATGCTTCGGCCCAAGTTCCAAAAGTTCAGTTCCAAAACAAGATGAGGGATTTCCAAATAGGGCTCGACGTTGAAAGAAGGAACCAGTACCCATATTTACAGTACATGAAAGCCCATCCATTCCCAATGGGTTGATTTGAAAAACACGTTTTTGTTCGCCAAAATAAATGTCTCCTTTATTAAGTCCATGAAAGAATTGAGGAAATTGAACGTATGCCATTGTTGGTTGAATTTCAAGATCAAAGAAGTAACATAAAACTCTCTTGATGGTTTGTGGATCATTAGAATACATGTCACAATCCAAAATTAGTATTATTGGTGCATTTGTCATTGTTGCTGATATACGAACCTATAACCATAAAGCAACCGATTAAGCAGGTCTGTTTATAAGATTTTAATGGTTGAAAGACGAATTTTGACATGTAATGAAAATATAAGAAATATTGAAATATCAAGACGTAAAATTAAGATTGATATAAATTGTTTTTAATTAATAATTATAACAATAATAATTAAACATATAATCTTTAAAATATATAAAATAATTTCTACGAAATAAGAATATGCTTTCATTTATATTTCTCCATACATAAAATGAATTCCATAATTTTAATGTAGTGTTAAAGTTAGAGCTGTTCAAATGTGACCCGACCCGAAAATCTGAACCGAACCGAAAACATGTTTTTTTTAGGTTTATCGAACCGACATTATCCGAACCGAAGTTGCGCCTGAACCGATTTATGACCGAAAATCGTAAAATTAAACCCAAACTACGACCGATTTTTATAACCAACAGATCTCCGTTAACCGAGATCACCCGAACGTAATATTGACCGACCTGAGTCATACCCGACCCGAATCATGCTCAAAACCGAACTTGATCCGGCTAAAACCGACTTAACCCGATCGAATTTTTAATCGAAATGCTATAAACCTGAACCAATTTTTAACATAGAGGTATGATCGACTCATATTCAATCATCTTATTAGTTAATCTAATAAAGTAATAGAAATTTTAATAAATTAAATTTTATTCATACATGGTTTCATATATTAGAGTTAATAATCAATGGTCTATGTTTATTTAACTATTTTTAATCAATTTAGATGAAAAATGATAAAACTTTAATTTTAACTTAAAGTCACACAAGTAAAAGTAACAATGGAAAAATCACTAATTGATTTGCATTTTAATTCGTAGCCGAATTCTACTGGAAAATAATACCCGAACCCGATCCGTACCCGGTAAAACCGAACCAATTATTAACCGATGACAGTCCGAAACCGATTGACTACTTTACGCGAACTTCAACCAACACCGAACTGATGCTAACCCGATAACTCAAATAACCGATCTTCAACCGAACCGTGACTAACCGATCTGACCCGAGTGTGACCCGCCGTAACACGCATCCGAAAAATAATCGATCTGAAATAACTGAACTGAATGACACCCATCTGAAACCGACTCGATCACCCGAATGAACACCTCTAGTTAGAGTGTATAACATATTTTGGTACCTTAACCATTAACTTAGACTTTTAGTTGAGTTAGTTCCTTAGCACGGTATCAGAGCCAGCGTGATAAGAAGTCACAAATTTAAATCTAACTACCCCTCATTTAAAGTAGAATATTCAGCATCTTCAGGTATGAGAAAAGTCTCTGCTCGATTCACACTTCTAGCCCAAGGGTTCTCGTGGGAAGGGGCGTGTTAGAGTGTATAATATATCGCAAAAACTTGAGAGCGACGGTCTGCTATTGAGACCGTCCATATGGGCATGCCTAAAAGCAAAAAATTGAAAAATAAAGCTGCCAAAATTATCAAAAAAAAAGAGTTAATTTTGACCTATCAATTCTACCATTAAAGTGATCAATTTCAACTTAAAGTAAACCTTAAATAGATCAATTAAAATTAAATTTTTACTTTAAACCTAAAAGTGATCAATTTTGACATTAAATTGATCAATTTTTATTTATAAGTTAACCTAAAATAGATTAATTATTTTAAAGTATTTAATTATTTTAGAGCACGTTTCCAACACCGTTATAGTGCCAAGTTTCGCGTTTTTAGAATGATTTTATGTACTTTACACTTGACTTCGCCTTGATCTTGTCCTCGAGCTGTTTTAAGGTCATTTCAGGTGTTTTCAAACATTTCAAGGTCAAGTGCGATGTGTTTGAGGTTTTGACACTCTTATCAACAAGTTAGACGTGCATATCGGAGCTTTAGCACACATCCCCAGCCATTTTCAAAGGCTTCGCAAAGTTCGGAAGCCATTTGACACTTCAAAGAAGCTAAAGAGCAAAGACAAAGGCTCGTTCGACTGAATCCCTAGCCCACTCAGTCGAATGGATACACAAAGCTCTCAAACGAAGACTCAAATGATGTTGTTTTGCCCGAATGCACTCCATCCAGGCGAATTGTTTATTCATTTGGTCGAACAACCTATGATTCAAGCGAGTGGATGCCTTTGCTTGGTCTGCTCGCTTCAAAAGTGGCTTGAAAGGCCGAATGATCTCCTATTTGGTTGAATGGACCTCATTCGCCCGACTGAGTGCCCCATTCGTATGAATGGCCTTGCTAATGCGCGACTCGATTTCTTCGCAAGCCTTTTTCGTGGGCTATCTTTTAGGGCTTTTTTCCCTTATGTCTTTAGGCTATAAATACCATTTTTTGTAATAAACCCTATGCCTACTTTGAAAGCTCCTTGCCTCAACTTAGAACATTAATCTATTGTTTTCTTTCTTTTTATACCCTAATTAGATTTAAAACTTTCACTTTATTGCTTTCCTATACATTTCAAGTATTGTATTTTGGATTCAAGCTTTCTCTTAATTCAAGCACTTTGGTTTATGTAAGTTTCCTTTGTTTATTGATTTGATGCCATTTATTTTCTTGATTTAATGCTCTCATTGTTTTCATTGCACTTCATAAAATAGTTATTGTTCTTGCTTTCATTTATTGCTCTCCTTGTTCTTCAATATTATTATTGTCTTCATTTATTGCTTTCTCTATATCCTGTTGTTGATTTCACTTTAGTTTATCCATGTCTCATTTCAAAGCTTTGTTCAGTGCTTATTGCCTAGTTGTTATTAGCATGAGTGAGTAGTTTTCTTAGAGGTTTGATTAGTAAAACCTTAGGATTTGTCTTGTTCTTCAAGTTTAGGGTTAGGGTTTGAGATTGATGATGATTGCTTGCTTGATATTCGATGAATCTTGTCCTGCCACTCCTTAGGAGACATAGGGCGATAATAGGTTGTTCGTGTGATTTATAGGGTCACCAACTTCCTCTCGTCATTTTGAGTGTCTTGATTGATTGTTGTTCGATTTTCCTTGACCTAGCTTATCTTGTGTCCATATCGACCCTCCTAGGGTGGATCTAATCTATCCCTGTTTGTCTTTCATTGTTTAATTTTTTTTTAATTCTTGCTATGTTTTTATTTGTCATTAGTTTAGTTCAAGCAACCCAACATTTCATATACACCTCCATATAGCAAGTATTGAGTCTTTCAAGCCTTGTCCTTGAGCTTCGACCCTTGACTCACCATTACACTCGTTGTAGTAGTATTAGGGTGATTACAAGTGTTTGTTTGCATAGCTAAGCCTTTAGTAAAGCGACACTAAAACCTGATTTTCATCAATATACACATCTTGTCAAATACACTACAGCAAATAATCAATTCCCTAATAACGGTCTTGTCCTTCATAAAAGATAACTTACGTACAAATTTATGGTCTACCCGTGAATTTATATTTTTAAGTAAATAAGATATTAATTGTTAATTTTTTTTATTGTGTTATTATCCTCGAAATTTTAGTTGAAAATTAACTTTAATAAATGTTGTAATCTTTAAAACTACTAATATTACAAAATTTTTATAGTCCATTGTTTTTACTTTTGCTATGATTTCTTTTCATAGATGTCTCAAACACTTTTTTATATTACTATCAACATATTTCAATTGTTTTAATATAATCCACAAAATCCACATGGTCCTACAATTTATTAATCTTTTTGTGTATTATATAAGTATGCATAATAATTTTTAAAAGACGAATAGACTAGTATATATTATAGTAATATGTTTAAATTTATGTTTCTTCATATATAACGAACTCCACAATTTTAATATAAGGCTCATATCTTTAAAAGTGAAAAAAATATAAGTGGGGATGAAAAAATAAAGATTAAGCGTATAATATTGACTTTTAGTATGATAACATTGATTCTTATTTCTTACCAAAGCATTGAGGGCACCGGCCTTGAAACGATGGTGATGGGTTATATTTTTCTCTCTAGAGGTATAAACCAAGTTTGGCATCATTTCTCCACTAACATCCTTGTCCTTCATACAACTTACCAAAATCTGAAATACAACAACAATAAACATATATATATATATATATATATATATATATATATATATATATATATATATATATATATATATATATATATATATATATATATATATAATGAGAAAAATATATAGCCGAGGCGAAGAGAAAGACTAATTAAATTTACAGACGAGATTATGACGGATAATAATATAATAATATAATGTAAATAAATTTAAGTGTGTATAGTAGAATCACTGGGGCCATAAAAACATTCATTTAGACATATTAAATACATATGATTTTTGGTAATCAAATCTATTTCCTATGTTCCGAAGATTATGCTATGACCACTATGATTTATGAATTAGTTTGGGTTGTGTTTGAGAATAATTTTTTTTTCAAATTCTAAATTTCAATAATTAAATCCTAACTAAAATTTTTGAAAATAAATTTCTAATTTCAAGTATTTTTAAAACAACAGTAAAAATGACATAATTTAAAATTTAAATATTTTTAATTTGCCAATCACTAAAAATTTGAGTCAATTCTAAAATTTCGAATAAAAACGTCATTACGAACAATTGATTTAATTAAAAAAGGGACGAAGTAGTGTGTGAATTAGTGTATAAAATTTGTAAGAACCAATTGCAAGTTATAATATGTTTTAGGGGTTATTGAAAGTCTCACCCCTTATATTCAGAGAATAAAGTTAAAAAGTAAAATTTCATTCGAAACTCTCATTAACAAACCAAATAATTATGTGGGCTAGTATATCCATCTACTAAAACAAGTCAAAGACAATTTAACAGTCTTTTATCATACTTTCTCCTTTTCACTTTACTTGTTATATTTGATTTTTTAGATAATTTAATGTATTATTTTAAGTATTTATATATTAAATTATACACGTTTAAAAATTATAAAAAGTTAATATTATGAAAGTATGCGATTAGACAATTCAAACAAGATTTCATTTGACTATATTTTTTTATTACACATTAGCCGCAATATATAAAATAAAATAGAACGATAAATAGTATCAATAATAGAAATGTAACAAGTATTTCAGCCTATTTGCCTAAAATTTGCCTTTTAGGTTGAATAGAAAGCTAAATACCGTTAAAACTTAGAAAGATAAGGAGGAAGTAGAATGAGTAAAAGTTAGAAGATGAAGATGTTTTACTCATTGGTGTAGTTTTTTACATTGGTAAACTTTCATATTTATAGGCAAGTTCATCCACAATTACATTGAATGCATTCACATTAGGGTAAATTCATTAATTACCTTTCACACTATATTTATTAATTATCTTTCACACTATATCTCAACACTCCCCCTTGAATGCATTCTAATTATGTAAAAAAAAATATAAAATATTATTACAATATTTCTATTTAATAATGCCTCGTTAAAAACCTTGTCAGGAAAAGCCCAATGGAATAAAAACCTGAACGAAGGGAAAAAGAGTGCAGTGAGTATCATTCTCCCCTTGAGTTCAACAGATATCTCGTAGATAACACATTTCAATTTTATATACAAGTTGTTCGAATCTCTTTGATGGAAGGGACTTTGTGAATAGATCGGCAAGATTTTCACTTGATTGAATTTGTTTGACTTTTACAATTTTCTATTTCTAGAAGTCATGTGCAAAGAAAAGTTTTGGTGCTATGTGTTTGGTTCTATCCCCTTTTATGAAGCCTTCACTAACTTGTTCAATACACCCGGTATTATCTTCAAAGATTACAGGTGGAGAATTTATTATCGAGTTTATCCCACATTCTTCTTGAATGTGACCAATTGTTGACCTTAACCAAACGCATTCTCTACTTGTTTCATAAAGGGCGATCAATTCTACATGGTTTGATGATGTAGCTGTCAGTTTCTGTTTCGTGGATCTCCAAGATATTGCGGTACCTCTATATGTGAATACATATCCATTTTGTAATTTAGTCTTATGGGGATCTGATAAGTATCCAGCATCTGCATATCCAACAACAGTAGCATCTTGCTTTGATCGATAAAATAGTCCCAGATCTTTAGTTCCTCGAAGGTAGCGCAACAAATGTTTTATCCCACTCCAATGTCTCTTTGTTGGTGAATTGTTATATCTATCTAATAAATTAACAGCAAAAGCAATATCAGGTCTTGTATCATTAGCTAGATACATCAGAGCTCCAATTGCGCTTAAATATGGCACTTCAGGGCCAAGAATCTCCTCGTCTTCTTCACAAGGTCGAAATGGATCATCTTTTGGTTTTAATGATCGCACTATTATTGGAGAGCTCAGCGGATGAGCTTTGTCCATATGAAATCTTTTTAGGACCTTTTCTGTATAGTTGGATTGGTGCACAAAGATTCCACCCCTTAAGTGCTCCATTTGTAATCCAAGGCAAAACTTGGTTTTCCCAAGATCTTTCATTTCAAATTCTTTCATCAAATATTTTGCAGTTTGTTCAAGCTCTTTGGGAGTTCCAATGATATTTAAATCATCAACATAAACTGCAATTATAGAAAATCCTGATTGAGTCCGTTTAATAAATACACAAGGACTGATTTGATCATTTTTGAATCCTTCTTTCAGGAGATATTCACTAAGACGGTTATACCACATTCTTCCAGATTGTTTTAGTCCATAAAGTGACCTTTTCAGCTTTATGGAAAAACATTTCTCGTGATTGGTGGTTTTCTGGCAACTTAAGTGCTTCAGGGACTTTCATATAAATGTCTGTATCAAGTGAACCATATAAATATGCGGTCACATCATCCATAAGTCGCATTTGCAAACTGTTTGAGACAGTTAGACTTATCAAGAATCTTAGTGTAGTCGCATCTACTGCTGGAGAATACGTTTTTTAATAATCAATCCCTGGTCTTTGGGAAAAACCTTGTGCTACAAGTCGTGCCTTATATCTAACTACTTCATCTTTTTCATTTCTTTTTCTTACAAAAACCATTTGGTGTTTGGGTAATTTTTCCAAAAACTTCTCGTTTCTCAAGTGACTTTAATTCCGCTTGAATAGCATCTTTCCATTTTGGCTAATCATTTCTACGCCGACATTCTTGTATCGTTCTTGGTTCTATATCATTTTCATCAAGTGTTATTTCGGTGGCAATTGAATGAGCAAGTGCATCATTAACAATAACATTCTTTCGATTTATTTGCCTTTTAGTTGAAATGTAATTAATCGAAATTTCATTGTTATTTTTGATATCATTATTTTCTTTTTCTTTGAGATTTTCATCCTCATCTCCAAAACTTGTTTCTTTACAATTCATTGAAGAAGTAATATTGATAACATTTGCCATTTCATTCAACCTTTTGGATTTTCTTTGTTTCAAATCCTTTGAACCAAGTGGTCTTCCACGCTTCCGGCGTGCAATAGATTCATTTTCAGTGGCTTTGTTATCAGTGGGAATTTCAATTCGTGCCGGAACATTTGCCGCAGGAATATAAGATTTTGTCACTTGCTTTGTTTCTACAAATGCATCAGGTAATCTGTTTACAATATATTGATTATGGACAATTTTTCTAACTTCTTGTTCAGAAGCATTCGTTTTTGGATCATATATTTTCAAATGCATTGCATTCCATGAGAGATATATATCCTTCTTATTTGGGTCCACTTTCTTTCCCCCTAAGGATGAAAATATTGTCTCATTAAAATGACAATCTGCAAATCTAGCATTAAATAAATCACCAGTCATTGGTTCTAAATATTTGATAATTGATGGGCATTCAAATCCAACATAAATTCCGATCCTTCTTTGTGGACCCATTTTTGTGCGTTGGAGTGGTGCAATAGGGACATATACTGCACATCCAAATATTTTCAAGTGTGATATATTTGGTTCTCGACCATGCACTAATTTTTGTGGTGAATATTTATGATAAGCACTTGGTCTTAATCTTATCAATGACGATGCATGTATTATTGATGCATGTATTATTGCATGGCCCCATGCAGATGAAGGAAATTTCGACCTCATTAATAGTGGTCTTGCTATTAATTGGAGTCTTTTAATCAATGATTCACCCAGACCATTTTGAGTATGAACATGAGCTACTGGATGTTCTACGTCAATTCCAATTGACGTACAATAATCATTAAAAGTTTAGATGTAAATTCTCCGGCATTGTCAAGGCTTATTTGCTTAATTGTGTAATCTGGAAATTGATTTCTCAATCGAACGATTTGAGCAAGTAATTTCGCAAATGCCACATTTCTAGTTTGTAGGAGACTTACATGTGACCATCGTGTTGAGGCGCCAATCAATACCATAAAATATCTAAATGGCCCAGAAGCAGTATTAATTGGCCCACATATATCTCCATGAATTTTTTCCAGAAATTTAGGAGTTTCAGTAGCAATTTTATTTAAAGATGGTCTAATTATCAATTTTCCTTGTGAGCATGCAGAACATGATAATTCATTTGGCTGGGGAATTCTCATTTTCTTCATTGGATGCCCAATTGAATTTTCAATAATTTTTCGCATCATTCCCACACCGGAATGACCCAATCGGTCATGCCATAAATTCATCATTTCTTTATTATCTAACTTCTGGTTAGACACCATGTTTATCTCAACTGGTTTTATATTAATGCAATATAATCCCGATGAGTATGCTGGTAATTTTTCATGAATGCTTTTCACATTTTTCAGATGTGACGCATAAATGTTCATTATGATTTTCGGTCATTGTTTCTAAATGATAACCATTTTGGCGTACATCTTTGAAACTTATGAGATTTCGTCGAGATTTACTCGAATATAAAGCATCATTAATTACTAGTTTTGTCCCATTAGGAAGTATTATTTGAGCTTTTCCATATCCTTCTATTAGTGTAGTAGTTCCAGAGATTGTGGTGACATCTGCTTTCACCATCTTTAACTCAGAAAAGTATTCTTTGTGCTTTAGGATAGTGTGAGTTGTTACACTATCTAGGAGGCATTGATATTTGAATCCATTTTCAAACTGATCCATATCTTCATATTAAATAAATAGATAGTTAAAATAAAATTTCATTAACGTTAGATGATATCAATACATAAAAAGGAGATTGCATATAAAAAGGAAATACAACTAAATAAGCACCACAACATTGTTAAGAAAAATTCAAATATCTTCATCATATTCTTTATCATTTTCATCGCCATTTAAATAGAAGTCTGAAAGGTCAAGATTATGCATTGACGTGCTTGCTTTATTATAAGGATCGACATTGGGCATTGAGGTGCTTGCTTCATTAAAGTTTTCTTCCACACCTTTTCCCTTTTTCTTTTGGGAAGCTAGATACAGCTCCACCAAATGTTTGGCAGTACGACATGTATGTGCCCAATGCCCTGTCATGCCACATTTGTAACAAATACTTTCTTTTCCTTCTTGATGGCTATTTTTATTGTTATATCCCACTTGTTTTCCCCTTCAAGAATTATTATTGTAATGATCATTTTGATAATTTTGGGAAAAGTGGCCTCTACCGAATCCTTGAAACTTTCTACCATGTCCATTAAAATTTCCACGACCTTGTCCTTGTCCTCTTACTCGAAAATTTTCGCGTCCTCTACCACAGTTATTATAATTTCCACGGCCTTTTATTTTCAACAGCATGTGCTTCAGGCGCATGTGTTTTAGTAGAGTGTGTCTTACGTATAGTTTGAGATCCAATAGGTCTCATATTATGATTTTTCGAAACAAGATCATTATGTTGTTCAGCAGCGAGAGTACTACACTCAGATCCGAATATCTTTTGAAATTTCTTTCCCTATATTGTTCTTGCAGAATAATGTTTGATGGATGAAAATTAGAAAATGTGAGTTCAATCATTTCTGCATCAGTTACCAGGTGCTCACAATATTTCAACATTGATGCAATTCGGTAGAATGTTGAATTGTACTCACTGAGAGTCTTAAAATCAGAAAATCTTAAATTTTTCCACTCATGGCTAGCTTTTGGAAAAAGTACCCTTTTGTGGTGATGAAATCTTTCAACAAGAGAGTCCCACAATGTTTTGGGATCTTTTATGAATAAATATTCAGATTTAAGGCTATCATGAATATGGTGCCTCAAGAGGACTAAGGCTTTGGCCTTTTCTTGATTTGTAGCTACCTTTATTTTGGTAGCTTGAGTTCCATCTAATGGATCCTTTTCTTTTACTTCCAATACAGTATGTTCAAGTCACTGAGCTTTTAAGTTCATGATGACATCTTCTTTCCATTCTAAGAATTTTTGTCCAGTTAAGTCTAATATGTTGAATAGTCTTTTGGTAATTTCTAACATACTTGCTACATAATATATAATTGTTTTATAATTATATGACAATGCAATAATTCTTATATTTTCATAATAATAAACCATTAGAAAAAATTATGATGTTTTAATTTCATAATCTTCTCCCCCTTGGTTTGTTGTTATGAATTTGTTGTAGATAATAAATATAGGAATAAATCAAGAACAAGAGAAATAATAATAATAATTATTATAATAATAATAATAATAATAATAATAATAACAATAATAATAATAATAATAATAATAATAATAATAATAATAATAAGGAGAAGAACAAAAAAAATTAAAGACAATAAACGCTAAAGAGGGTAAAAAAAATAGCATTTACATAATATATTAGTACAATTTATCATACAAAATGCACTAACAAACAAAAGAAAATATGACAAAGAAAATCATGTGCATTTTGTTTCTTCTTCTTCAAAATAAATTACTTCTTCATAATTATTATAATTCCTAATGCTACAAGAAGGACCACCAAACCCATAATTAAGGAGATATATAATTTGAGTTTGGCAAAATTTTCTTCAAATCTAAAAGTATGGGAAGATGAAGATGGATTGTTTTTGTAATGGTGGTACATTGTCGGTGGAAGGAAGAAGGAGAAGGAGGGTTTTTGATGTAAAGAGTAAAATTGAAAGGATAAGGGGTATGTGGTAAAAAAATTAGGGTAATCCTATTTTATAGAGGGTTATCCCAAATCATACAATATACCGTATTATTTATGTATACTTAAAAGAAATACTTAAAGTAAAAGGTAAAAAATGCACATGGATATAAATGCA
>NC_080060.1:14334974-14441926 GCF_026212465.1 Amaranthus tricolor | reverse complement strand
TAGATGGAGAGCATCCCTTTTATCAAGACATGTTGAATCCTTGATTTTAACTTGTAATTGGTTGTTTGTATATGAAGAAGAACCTGATGAAGTAGGATTAGTTGTTGGCAGTGACTTAGTCCCCGATGCAGAATCGCATGCTAAGGGAGATCAGGGTCCAAGTGGATCCTCGTCTTCAGAATCTGGTACGTATTTTACTTTTAAAATAAATGTTAGTTAATTATCATTGTATTATAACTCGTGTTTCGTGTACTTTATGTACTCAGTTATGGTTTGTTCACTTGATTGTTGCCATGCAAATAATGTTGGTTCTTATGGATCTGATTGTAGCTCAAATTGAAACACGAAATCTGGACACAAGTAATTTAACCTTACAAGTCACATGGAAACTTGATAGCCATTGGGTTGGATGAATGTTATCCATGAGTCTTAGGGGCCGTTTGGTTCGCACAAGGGAATCGGAATGGAATGCGCAAAGGGAATGGAGGAGAAAGGAATAGATTCCTCTAATTTAGCCTAGTCGTTTGACTGTGTTCAGGAAACAAAAAGAAATGCTCATTGATTCTCTTTGTGACTGTTTGGTTCAAGTTAAGGAATTAAATTATGAGTTTTTAATTTCTTTTATATTTTTTCCAAAAATAACTAGTTATTATATGATAAACTTGATAAACTTATTTTTTTTAAAAAATATCATTAACTTGTATCATCTTTTCCTGTAATATGAAGAAAAAAAAACATAACTCTAAATAATATCTTTCTAGCTCTATTGATTACAAATAATAATAATAATAATAATAATAATAATAATAATAATAATAATAATAATAATAATCATAATAGCAATAATAATATAAATAAAATTAATAACAATTTTAAAAAAAAAAAAATTACCAGTCGCACAAAAAGTGCGACTGGTATTTTTTTCTATTTTTTTTATTTTTTTAAATTTCGAATTATGAAATTTTTTGTTTAATTAATTTATTTTTTAAGTTATTGTTATTTAAATAAATGTTGTAATAAATTATTTTATTTTAATATAATATTATATTATGATAATGTTATTATAATAATTAGTTTTGAATTTAAATAATTTATTTGAATGTTTAATTATTTTTTAATATAATAATAATATATTAATTAAAAATTTAGTTGTTATTTATTTTTTAATTTTTTATTAATAGTTTTTTTATTAATTTAGTTGATAATAGTGTTATTATGTCCAATGGCAAATTTGTAATTTTTTAAAGTCTAGGGGCAAATTCACAATTTAATTAGGGGGTGGCTGTAAAGTGAAAATAGTGGCGAATTATAAGAATACCCATAAATCAAAGTTCAAATTTTAAGTGATGGGTAATGAAGTGGGGAATGGAAAGGGAACGTGTAGGGGGGGGGGGGGGGGGGGGGGGGGCAATGAAGGCATAATAGTTTGGGGTAAACCCAAAACTAAAATGGGGGAAAGGGAATGATAGAAAGTGAGAAACAAACAACAACAAAGGGAATTGGGTATTTTCATTCCCTTTCCCTTTGATTATTACCCCAACCAAACGGCCCGTTAGTCTTATAGGCAACTTTCTAATAGCCTTGTTTACTTGGGTTTAGGCGATTAGAATTTTCCCTTAGCTATGATTCATGTTGGTAGCTTGCTGAACATGTGGCGTTTGTTAACCTTGAGAGGCATTATAATGATCTCACCCGACATGTGATACATATTCTGGTAGCAAAAATTTTAGGCGTTTCTTTTTTGTATCTTTCTTATAAGAATGAATTACTTTCTTGTAATACTTTGTTTGTTTGTTTTTGTTCAAGATTGAAATATGGTACCACAAGCAAAGCAGCAGTACTTGAGAGATTTTGGTGCTCGTTGTCGACTTTTATGTTTCGTTTTGGAGAATGTATTTAATGGTGGACATACTCACGTACATTTGATGGATGATACTTTTATGGTGGATATATAACTATTTATAGTTGCTGATTGAATGTTAATTTTTGGGGTTAAAAACTTGATATTTGTATATTTACATTAGGTGGATGTATAAGTAATGGATGTAATTTTTTGGGGTAAAAAACTTGATATTTGTATATTTAAATTTGGTGGATGTATAAGTGATGAATGTAAATTTTTGGGGCTTAAAGCTTGAAGAATTGGTGGATTACTAACATGAAATATATAATTATTAATTAGCAATAGAAAGCAAGATAAGTCTAGGTTGAAGTGTTGAAGAAACATCTAAGTTTTTGTATTGTTCCACTTCAGTATGTTTCTAAGGTTTTTGTAATGTGCTTATTGGTTTATAATTGATATCAATATCATGGGGAATCTTATTTATTTATAGATAATCTTGTTTACAATGTTTCAATATTAGAAAATAGTTTTCAAATATTCAAAAAATCATAATTAGAAAACTGAAATTGGACCTAATTTGCTGAAATTAGGTGAAAAGTTAAATCGGATTTATAACAGTTTGATTAATAATCGGTTCGAGTTTGTATCAGTTCAGGTTAAAAACAGTTCAATTTTAATCAGTTTTAGTCAAGTTGCATTCGGTTACGTGCATAATTCAGGTTGGATTAGACTCGGATCGATCACTGTTGAGTTCGGGTAACGTCGGTAAATGTTTATATGTCGGTTATAAAATTCGGTTGCAGTTCGAGTTCGATTTTTCCCTTTTCAGTTATCAAACGGTTCGAGTGCAATATCGGTTCGAATAATGCCGGTTTGGTAAACCTAAAAAATTAACATTTTTTCTGGTCGGATCATTTTCGATTCCGGGTCGGATTTTCGGATCGGGTTAGATTTAAACAGCTCTACCTCCCACTATTGTAAAGATAAAATTTTCCTTTTTTTAATTTATATTAGTTTATTATTTTAATGAAACAGAAACATCATAAGGATGGAGGTAGTATAAGAGAATTCAAACATTTAGAAAACTTACCCTATTATATTACATCCCACTAGCAACTAGCAAGCAAAGAAATGAAGCTAAAAAAGTAGAAATCAATGTAATTTTAGTGGGCATTCTTCCATTGTCCCTCCTAAACACCATAGCTTTATAAAGTGGCCAGCAATTAATGACCACAAAACCCGAAAGCAAAATCTGTAGAGATAGTCCTTGCATTTCTTTCAATCCTCGTCTTAAAATTGTAACTAATCCCGTAGCAAAGGAAACAAGATTGATAATGGAGGCCATTGTCATAGGAACAAACATGGGTGACACGACCCCAAACTCGAATATACTTTGTTCATATCTTTTCTTCAGTTCATCGTCTTGTACTTTACTTGTGACATCGAATCCAGGAACCACGATTCCAAGAGAACTAAGGATGTATTCTATGAACCCGAAAAGATAGCTTGAAAGTCCACAAATCATCCATATTCTTTGGGAATTCCACCATATTTCAAAGGTTCCTTTTTGTAGGAGAAAGTCTAAGAGGTCTTTCCCATTCGCCCCGATAAAGAGGAATATATACAAATAAAACCGTAAATCTGAAATCTGCACAATCTTAGTAGTTAATTCATTATTTTCTTATATATATCATCTAATTGAAATATAAACTAAAATTAGAAAAAAGAAATTTAAAAAATTTTTAGTTGATGATTGAAATTTTGTATATTCTGTCGCATTAGAATCATATGAATTAAAAGTGGATGCTAGCTACACATGGGATTTTCATATTTGACACTATATAGTATTTTATGTTGTGTTCGGAAAGATTTCAATTATGAAATCATAAATGAAGAATTTGAGAATGATAAAATTTGGCAAGTCATTATCAAATTCTCAACATTAACTATTTTGAAAACAATAGTGGAATTCAACCAGATCTAAATTTGAAAATTTTTAATTTGCCAAACAATAAATTTGAGCCAATTCTATATTTCTAAATGAAATCATCGTTTTTAAACATGGCATTAAAACAATGGGGAATCGAGATTCAAAATCTTTTGTTACATTGGTCTCTATACTCTCTAACACCGTTGTAAAAAAACCATCTTAACGAAAAGGATTAACTTAATTGAAATCCCTCATTATGTTATAATCTTTTGTCCCTAATCCTTACGAACGCACTCTTTTTTATAGGTATAATAGGATGAAAGGGGAGGTATATACCTCACTCAAGGATCAAAAATATGAAGTTAAGTTGGTGTTTATGATGTGTCTTAAGTGTTGAAAACAAATAATGCAAGTTAGTGATGAATGGTAAAAATAAAGTAAATAATCAAGACAAGAATTTAAGGTGGTTCACCAGTCAATGGGCTACATCCACCATCTAGCCTAAGATTATATTATGTGTTAAAAAGAGAAATAACAAACGTGATAGGTATTACGATGTAGGTTTAGTATAAGGAAGAGAAGAGCTAATAGGGTGAGAAATAGGTTAGAAGGTAGCTCTATTACAATGAAACACGGACGTGCCCCTGGATCTGCGTGTCGCGTGTCGGACACGTGTCAAACACAGACACGCGACGAACACACAAAAATCCGTGTCCGACACGCCAAACGAAGTGTCCAATATTTTAATAATTTCCCGGACACGTGGACACGGCAAGGACACGCGGCGGACACGGCAAGGACACGGAAGGGACACGTGCCCCACGTTTTCCCACTGTTGAACCCGATTATTCGCTGATGGGTTCCATTTTTCAACGAATCTTGCTGTGTCCGTCGAGAAATGAGACCCGACTCCATTTGCTATGTATAAGGATCAGTTAAGTGATCCGGTTGCACACCATCTTCAGGGAACTGAGATGGATGGGCCATAAGTCCAGACCCGTGTAGATGGGTCGAATACCAAGGGTTTCGGTAAAGCGGGTGCTAGATGCTGCGTCGTACCCGCAACTACTGCTAGTTTATCACCCACTGCTACAGACTGAACAGGAAGGTCTCTCGAAATAAATGGCGGATGGCGGAGTAAGAGTGAGAGGGGTGGCGGAGGAGGAGGGAGCGATTCCCATTGAGAAGAAATTGGATCAAAAGAGGAAAAACAAATTGGGGTAAGAATTTGTTGAGGGTTTGAAGAAGATGAGTGGGTTAAGTTATCGGGAGTACGGATAGTGTAAATGGAGTAAAATGGAGGATAAATTGTGGAGTACATTCATAACAATCTTAAATTTACCTATTTATTTGATTTTCTTTGATTTGGTTTGTATGACTATTTTTAAATACTCATGTTGTTTATTTGGTACTTATTTTCATTTTATGAGAGTTTTATGTTTTTAAAGTCTTTATTTACATATATCAAATGAAAGATTGTAAACTTATCTTTAATTTGATATATTTATTATATTACCATTTTTGTGTCCCCGTGTCCGCCATTTTTAAGTTGGCGTTTTCACGTACCCGTGTCGTGTCCGTGTCCGTGTCCGTTTTGGTGCAACTTAGCTCCTAGGAGAAGGTATTTATAGGCAAAAGATATAGGACTTAGTACAATACAATGGGGGCAGCAGTATACGAACACAACAGCAGGCTGTATGTCACGTCAGAAACTAGCTGATGCATGGCTTGACCCCTGCTCGACCCTGGCTCGACCAGGTGCAGGTTGAGCGGCCTACAGTGGCCCAACACAGCTTCTGTTTTCTTGTGTTACCACTTGTCCCTTGGTCCCCAAAACTCTTACACTTTGTCCTTCTCCGAATGCTTGCTTTACAAAGCCAAGTTTTGCACCTCCAAGCCTTCACTACCTATTAGTACAATGTACTAATGGTACTTGCTTGATACCCAATCAACCAATCACAAGAATGGTACTTTGCCCTCTTCTTGTTTATACTAACAATCTAGATTAATTATCTTAATCTTGTTTTGATTACTTGGTGAACAAAAATCAGCAATAATCCTAACATAGGGGTATTAATTTATAGTTAAATAATAAGACAAAACAAGATCAACAACTATAATGTAAGATATAAAATAACTATAACAAAAATAAGTATAACTCGAAATTTATACCTGTGGAAAGGTAGAAATTCCTCTAAGAAGTGCAAGCTGAGGAACGAAGGCATAAATGGTTAGTGGAATGCAATAAATGGGCGTAAGAGCAAAGTGTGTATAAGTAAAAGCAGAGAGTATGCCCATTTTGTGAATACCAAAAGTGATTGGGCTGTATCTTAAGAAAAGAACATTAAGCAGCCCAATCATCCATCTCTTGGTTTGGCTTAGCATGTTAATTAGTGTTATTGGTGAATCTCCCAAGAATGCTGGTCTTTCAGGGTTACAAAATACACTCTTCCACCCCTCACAATGCATCCGATAACTTGTATAATAGTCCTCCACCAATGATCCATATCGATAGCCCACCTGTATAAAAGTCAATTTGTTGCATTATAACAAGTATTATTGTCTACAGATGATAAAATGTGTAGAGGCTTGGTTAATAATGTTAACGAGTATGAGTGATCTAGTTTTCAGATTTGATATTAAGTTATTTGTGGTTGTTCAATGAATCACTACTTCACTTTACGGAGGTGTTAATATAAAAGTGGAAAGGGAACTCTTAAGGAGAGGTAAGGGAAATGATAAGGGTTATTGTTGTTAGTTTTTTGGTATAATTATGTAACCGAAATATTTTTTACAAAAAGTGTTATAGGAGCTTTGAAAGTGCAAACAAATTGGAGTAATCAATTACCAAAAGGAAATGAAAATGATTTTCTAATTATCTTAACAAACGCAAAGTAATGGATTTGCTTATCCGTTTCCCTAACTTGATCCAGAAGATGCATACTAAACACACCCAAAGATTGTAATCTAAATTCTATACAATATGAGAGAAAATAATGAATTAGGAAAGCCAATTTAATACAACTCTTAGGGCTGATTAGCTTTAAATAAGTAAGGGTGAGACCTAGGAGGGCTATTTGTTAAGTATTATTTGTATGAACTATTTGGGTCAGGGATGGGATACTAATTTGACATGAGAAAGAGTAATTTTCCATTAAACCTAGTAACTATTGCACATATCAATCTTACCAATTTGATCTACACTTAGGTCTTGTTTGGATTGAGAGAAATGAAGGGAAAAGAAAGAAAATGATATAAAGGAATGAAAATCCCCTTATTTGAATGGCAAAAAGGAAGGGGGAAAATTTGAAGGGAAGGAATTTGAAGGGATTCATTCCCTTCATTTTGTTAACATCCGAATTTCTCAATTAGAGGAAAGATTTGGAAGGAAAATAAAATTTCTTTCTTTCCCCTCCTTTTCCTTTCTATACAAATAAAATGGAGTCTTATCCCTTTCTTTCTCTCCCCTTCATTTCCCTTCCTTTCCATCCATTTTCCTTTCTTTCTTTTCTCTCCTAATTTGCTATCCAAATATAGTGTTAATTTTGAAACGACAAATCCAAATTTTCTTCTTGCCCATATATTATGATTGTTGCCTTAGCGGACTTAGGATAGCTTGCACTCTCAAAAAGGGTTGTTAACACATGTTTTTAAGAAGACGTATAGTCAAGATTATGACATTTAGAATTAGAGTAAATGCTACCAAAATTAACAACTTATTTACAAGGATAATAAATAGAGGTTAAATTGTAAGTTTAACCTAAGAAGGTGTGTAGTCCCTCAACATAAACTCCTTATTTTAGATGTTCGCCTTTAAGCAATACAAAAGGTAAAACAACCAATGAATAACATAAGATTAAATTGGGGATATCAATAGAAGATAATACTAAAGGTTGGGAGATGACTTCGAATGTAGAGGAGACTTGGTAAAAAGGTTGATAACTTGCATCCTTCAAATAGTTCAGGAGATTTTAGGAAAATTTAGCGGTGTTTTGACAAACTAGAAGTTTGCAGTTTGCAAGAATAAATTAGCAGTTTTAAGAGGTGAAACTAAAGGCATTTAAAGAGGTATTTTGACAAACTTGATTATTAAAAAGTATAAAAAAGATATCTATTGAATGACAAAGAGGAACTAAAGAAAAACCGATGACATAGGTGTATTAATGTGTATAAGGAATCGGGATAAAACCTCGTAGTTTAGGACGAGAACATAAATGATTGATGGATTAAGTATTATGACAAGCTATTTACTAGAGAATAAGGAACGATTTTAGGAGACGCGACAATCTCTCGCTTAGAAGAAAATAAAGAATTTATGCGATTAACACAAAAATTATATTTGAAAACAAAGCTAAAGAAAGCGGTTATGTCAGATGGTATACCTATTGAGGTACTGAGATGTCTAGGGATGGAGTAACTTAGCTAACTAATCTATACAACAAGGTTTGTTGGACAGATAAGATTTATATAAAAATGAATGCTACATAAATGTTAAAGATCGCTTGGAGCAACTTAGCTAGCTGATCTATTCAATAAGGTTTATATAAAAATGAATGTCAAAGATGATTACTTTTTATTATTCTTTTGTAATCAATACTATGTAAAATTAATTAGAAATGTTTATGATATGATTCTATCATTAGAAAAGGAATAAAGTCAATATGATACACGTACTTCCATCACTTCACGATATTGATAATATTTGACTCTTCACAATTTTTAAGTATAAATAGAGCCTTAATTAATTTTTATATAAAATATATACTTAAATGCTCGAAAATAAATTGAGACGAGTATAAACTTCTTTAATTCCATAAACAAATTATGTTTGAAATTCTACTTTCATGAAAAAATATTTTAAACAATATGAAACAGAGAGAGTAATAAAGAAACATCAAAGATGGAATGACTAACCTGTGTGCCCCATCTTGTATTGTTCTCGTAGTCACAAGCAGCTACAGAATGAGCTAATTCAAGTATTTCTTGTGATCCTATGGGCTTTTTTACAACATGCTTCGGCCCAAGTTCCAAAAGTTCAGTTCCAAAACAAGATGAGGGATTTCCAAATAGGGCTCGACGTTGAAAGAAGGAACCAGTACCCATATTTACAGTACATGAAAGCCCATCCATTCCCAATGGGTTGATTTGAAAAACACGTTTTTGTTCGCCAAAATAAATGTCTCCTTTATTAAGTCCATGAAAGAATTGAGGAAATTGAACGTATGCCATTGTTGGTTGAATTTCAAGATCAAAGAAGTAACATAAAACTCTCTTGATGGTTTGTGGATCATTAGAATACATGTCACAATCCAAAATTAGTATTATTGGTGCATTTGTCATTGTTGCTGATATACGAACCTATAACCATAAAGCAACCGATTAAGCAGGTCTGTTTATAAGATTTTAATGGTTGAAAGACGAATTTTGACATGTAATGAAAATATAAGAAATATTGAAATATCAAGACGTAAAATTAAGATTGATATAAATTGTTTTTAATTAATAATTATAACAATAATAATTAAACATATAATCTTTAAAATATATAAAATAATTTCTACGAAATAAGAATATGCTTTCATTTATATTTCTCCATACATAAAATGAATTCCATAATTTTAATGTAGTGTTAAAGTTAGAGCTGTTCAAATGTGACCCGACCCGAAAATCTGAACCGAACCGAAAACATGTTTTTTTTAGGTTTATCGAACCGACATTATCCGAACCGAAGTTGCGCCTGAACCGATTTATGACCGAAAATCGTAAAATTAAACCCAAACTACGACCGATTTTTATAACCAACAGATCTCCGTTAACCGAGATCACCCGAACGTAATATTGACCGACCTGAGTCATACCCGACCCGAATCATGCTCAAAACCGAACTTGATCCGGCTAAAACCGACTTAACCCGATCGAATTTTTAATCGAAATGCTATAAACCTGAACCAATTTTTAACATAGAGGTATGATCGACTCATATTCAATCATCTTATTAGTTAATCTAATAAAGTAATAGAAATTTTAATAAATTAAATTTTATTCATACATGGTTTCATATATTAGAGTTAATAATCAATGGTCTATGTTTATTTAACTATTTTTAATCAATTTAGATGAAAAATGATAAAACTTTAATTTTAACTTAAAGTCACACAAGTAAAAGTAACAATGGAAAAATCACTAATTGATTTGCATTTTAATTCGTAGCCGAATTCTACTGGAAAATAATACCCGAACCCGATCCGTACCCGGTAAAACCGAACCAATTATTAACCGATGACAGTCCGAAACCGATTGACTACTTTACGCGAACTTCAACCAACACCGAACTGATGCTAACCCGATAACTCAAATAACCGATCTTCAACCGAACCGTGACTAACCGATCTGACCCGAGTGTGACCCGCCGTAACACGCATCCGAAAAATAATCGATCTGAAATAACTGAACTGAATGACACCCATCTGAAACCGACTCGATCACCCGAATGAACACCTCTAGTTAGAGTGTATAACATATTTTGGTACCTTAACCATTAACTTAGACTTTTGGTTGAGTTAGTTCCTTAGCACGGTATCAGAGCCAGCGTGATAAGAAGTCACAAATTTAAATCTAACTACCCCTCATTTAAAGTAGAATATTCAGCATCTTCAGGTATGAGAAAAGTCTCTGCTCGATTCACACTTCTAGCCCAAGGGTTCTCGTGGGAAGGGGCGTGTTAGAATGTATAATATATCGCAAAAACTTGAGAGCGACGGTCTGCTATTGAGACCGTCCATATGGGCATGCCTAAAAGCAAAAAATTGAAAAATAAAGCTGCCAAAATTATCAAAAAAAAGAGTTAATTTTGACCTATCAATTCTACCATTAAAGTGATCAATTTCAACTTAAAGTAAACCTTAAATAGATCAATTAAAATTAAATTTTTACTTTAAACCTAAAAGTGATCAATTTTGACATTAAATTGATCAATTTTTATTTATAAGTTAACCTAAAATAGATTAATTATTTTAAAGTATTTAATTATTTTAGAGCACGTTTCCAACACCGTTATAGTGCCAAGTTTCGCGTTTTTAGAATGATTTTATGTACTTTACACTTGACTTCGCCTTGATCTTGTCCTCGAGCTGTTTTAAGGTCATTTCAGGTGTTTTCAAACATTTCAAGGTCAAGTGCGATGTGTTTGAGGTTTTGACACTCTTATCAACAAGTTAGACGTGCATATCGGAGCTTTAGCACACATCCCCAGCCATTTTCAAAGGCTTCGCAAAGTTCGGAAGCCATTTGACACTTCAAAGAAGCTAAAGAGCAAAGACAAAGGCTCGTTCGACTGAATCCCTAGCCCACTCAGTCGAATGGATACACAAAGCTCTCAAACGAAGACTCAAATGATGTTGTTTTGCCCGAATGCACTCCATCCAGGCGAATTGTTTATTCATTTGGTCGAACAACCTATGATTCAAGCGAGTGGATGCCTTTGCTTGGTCTGCTCGCTTCAAAAGTGGCTTGAAAGGCCGAATGATCTCCTATTTGGTTGAATGGACCTCATTCGCCCGACTGAGTGCCCCATTCGTATGAATGGCCTTGCTAATGCGCGACTCGATTTCTTCGCAAGCCTTTTTCGTGGGCTATCTTTTAGGGCTTTTTTCCCTTATGTCTTTAGGCTATAAATACCATTTTTTGTAATAAACCCTATGCCTACTTTGAAAGCTCTTTGCCTCAACTTAGAACATTAATCTATTGTTTTCTTTCTTTTTATACCCTAATTAGATTTAAAACTTTCACTTTATTGCTTTCCTATACATTTCAAGTATTGTATTTTGGATTCAAGCTTTCTCTTAATTCAAGCACTTTGGTTTATGTAAGTTTCCTTTGTTTATTGCTTTGATGCCATTTATTTTCTTGATTTAATGCTCTCATTGTTTTCATTGCACTTCATAAAATAGTTATTGTTCTTGCTTTCATTTATTGCTCTCCTTGTTCTTCAATATTATTATTGTCTTCATTTATTGCTTTCTCTATATCCTGTTGTTGATTTCACTTTAGTTTATCCATGTCTCATTTCAAAGCTTTGTTCAGTGCTTATTGTCTAGTTGTTATTAGCATGAGTGAGTAGTTTTCTTAGAGGTTTGATTAGTAAAACCTTAGGATTTGTCTTGTTCTTCAAGTTTAGGGTTAGGGTTTGAGATTGATGATGATTGCTTGCTTGATATTCGATGAATCTTGTCCTGCCACTCCTTAGGAGACATAGGGCGATAATAGGTTGTTCGTGTGATTTATAGGGTCACCAACTTCCTCTCGTCATTTTGAGTGTCTTGATTGATTGTTGTTCGATTTTCCTTGACCTAGCTTATCTTGTGTCCATATCGACCCTCCTAGGGTGGATCTAATCTATCCCTGTTTGTCTTTCATTGTTTAATTTTTTTTTAATTCTTGCTATGTTTTTATTTGTCATTAGTTTAGTTCAAGCAACCCAACATTTCATATACACCTCCATATAGCAAGTATTGAGTCTTTCAAGCCTTGTCCTTGAGCTTCGACCCTTGACTCACCATTACACTCGTTGTAGTAGTATTAGGGTGATTACAAGTGTTTGTTTGCATAGCTAAGCCTTTAGTAAAGCGACACTAAAACCTGATTTTCATCAATATACACATCTTGTCAAATACACTACAGCAAATAATCAATTCCCTAATAACGGTCTTGTCCTTCATAAAAGATAACTTACGTACAAATTTATGGTCTACCCGTGAATTTATATTTTTAAGTAAATAAGATATTAGTTGTTAATTTTTTTTATTATGTTATTATCCTCGAAATTTTAGTTGAAAATTAACTTTAATAAATGTTGTAATCTTTAAAACTACTAATATTACAAAATTTTTATAGTCCATTGTTTTTACTTTTGCTATGATTTCTTTTCATAGATGTCTCAAACACTTTTTTATATTACTATCAACATATTTCAATTGTTTTAATATAATCCACAAAATCCACATGGTCCTACAATTTATTAATCTTTTTGTGTATTATATAAGTATGCATAATAATTTTTAAAAGACGAATAGACTAGTATATATTATAGTAATATGTTTAAATTTATGTTTCTTCATATATAACGAACTCCACAATTTTAATATAAGGCTCATATCTTTAAAAGTGAAAAAAATATAAGTGGGGATGAAAAAATAAAGATTAAGCGTATAATATTGACTTTTAGTATGATAACATTGATTCTTATTTCTTACCAAAGCATTGAGGGCACCGGCCTTGAAACGATGGTGATGGGTTATATTTTTCTCTCTAGAGGTATAAACCAAGTTTGGCATCATTTCTCCACTAACATCCTTGTCCTTCATACAACTTACCAAAATCTGAAATACAACAACAATAAACATATATATATATATATATATATATATATATATATATATATATATATATATATATATATATATATATATATATATATAATGAGAAAAATATATAGCCGAGGCGAAGAGAAAGACTAATTAAATTTACAGACGAGATTATGACGGATAATAATATAATAATATAATGTAAATAAATTTAAGTGTGTATAGTAGAATCACTGGGGCCATAAAAACATTCATTTAGACATATTAAATACATATGATTTTTGGTAATCAAATCTATTTCGTATGTTCCGAAGATTATGCTATGACCACTATGATTTATGAATTAGTTTGGGTTGTGTTTGAGAATAATTTTTTTTTCAAATTCTAAATTTCAATAATTAAATCCTAACTAAAATTTTTGAAAATAAATTTCTAATTTCAAGTATTTTTAAAACAACAGTAAAAATGACATAATTTAAAATTTAAATATTTTTAATTTGACAATCACTAAAAATTTGAGTCAATTCTAAAATTTCGAATAAAAACGTCATTACGAACAATTGATTTAATTAAAAAAGGGACGAAGTAGTGTGTGAATGAGTGTATAAAATTTGTAAGAACCAATTGCAAGTTATAATATGTTTTAGGGGTTATTGAAAGTCTCACCCCTTATATTCAGAGAATAAAGTTAAAAAGTAAAATTTCATTCGAAACTCTCATTAACAAACCAAATAATTATGTGGGCTAGTATATCCATCTACTAAAACAAGTCAAAGACAATTTAACAGTCTTTTATCATACTTTCTCCTTTTCGCTTTACTTGTTATATTTGATTTTTTAGATAATTTAATGTATTATTTTAAGTATTTATATATTAAATTATACACGTTTAAAAATTATAAAAAGTTAATATTATGAAAGTATGCGATTAGACAATTTAAACAAGATTTCATTTGACTATATTTTTTTATTACACATTAGCCGCAATATATAAAATAAAATAGAACGATAAATAGTATCAATAATAGAAATGTAACAAGTATTTCAGCCTATTTGCCTAAAATTTGCCTTTTAGGTTGAATAGAAAGCTAAATACCGTTAAAACTTAGAGAGATAAGGAGGAAGTAGAATGAGTAAAAGTTAGAAGATGAAGATGTTTTACTCATTGGTGTAGTTTTTTACATTGGTAAACTTTCATATTTATAGGCAAGTTCATCCACAATTACATTGAATGCATTCACATTAGGGTAAATTCATTAATTACCTTTCACACTATATTTATTAATTATCTTTCACACTATATCTCAACACTCCCCCTTGAATGCATTCTAATTATGTAAAAAAAAATATAAAATATTATTACAATATTTCTATTTAATAATGCCTCGTTAAAAACCTTGTCAGGAAAAGCCCAATGGAATAAAAACCTGAATGAAGGGAAAAAGAGTGCAGTGAGTATCATTCTCCCCTTGAGTTCAACAGATATCTCGTAGATAACACATTTCAATTTTATATACAAGTTGTTCGAATCTCTTTGATGGAAGGGACTTTGTGAATAGATCGGCAAGATTTTCACTTGATTGAATTTGTTTGACTTTTACAATTTTCTATTTCTAGAAGTCATGTGCAAAGAAAAGTTTTGGTGCTATGTGTTTGGTTCTATCCCCTTTTATGAAGCCTTCACTAACTTGTTCAATACACCCGGTATTATCTTCAAAGATTACAGGTGGAGAATTTATTATCGAGTTTATCCCACATTCTTCTTGAATGTGACCAATTGTTGACCTTAACCAAACGCATTCTCTACTTGTTTCATAAAGGGCGATCAATTCTACATGGTTTGATGATGTAGCTGTCAGTTTCTGTTTCGTGGATCTCCAAGATATTGCGGTACCTCTATATGTGAATACATATCCATTTTGTAATTTAGTCTTATGGGGATCTGATAAGTATCCAGCATCTGCATATCCAACAAGAGTAGCATCTTGCTTTGATCGATAAAATAGTCCCAGATCTTTAGTTCCTCGAAGGTAGCGCAACAAATGTTTTATCCCACTCCAATGTCTCTTTGTTGGTGAATTGTTATATCTATCTAATAAATTAACAGCAAAAGCAATATCAGGTCTTGTATCATTAGCTAGATACATCAGAGCTCCAATTGCGCTTAAATATGGCACTTCAGGGCCAAGAATCTCCTCGTCTTCTTCACAAGGTCGAAATGGATCATCTTTTGGTTTTAATGATCGCACTATTATTGGAGAGCTCAGCGGATGAGCTTTGTCCATATGAAATCTTTTTAGGACCTTTTTTGTATAGTTGGATTGGTGCACAAAGATTCCACCCCTTAAGTGCTCCATTTGTAATCCAAGGCAAAACTTGGTTTTCCCAAGATCTTTCATTTCAAATTCTTTCATCAAATATTTTGCAGTTTGTTCAAGCTCTTTGGGAGTTCCAATGATATTTAAATCATCAACATAAACTGCAATTATAGAAAATCCTGATTGAGTCCGTTTAATAAATACACAAGGACTGATTTGATCATTTTTGAATCCTTCTTTCAGGAGATATTCACTAAGACGGTTATACCACATTCTTCCAGATTGTTTTAGTCCATAAAGTGACCTTTTCAGCTTTATGGAAAAACATTTCTCGTGATTGGTGGTTTTCTGGCAACTTAAGTGCTTCAGGGACTTTCATATAAATGTCTGTATCAAGTGAACCATATAAATATGCGGTCACATCATCCATAAGTCGCATTTGCAAACTGTTTGAGACAGTTAGACTTATCAAGAATCTTAGTGTAGTCGCATCTACTGCTGGAGAATACGTTTTTTAATAATCAATCCCTGGTCTTTGGGAAAAACCTTGTGCTACAAGTCGTGCCTTATATCTAACTACTTCATCTTTTTCATTTCTTTTTCTTACAAAAACCATTTGGTGTTTGGGTAATTTTTCCAAAAACTTCTCGTTTCTCAAGTGACTTTAATTCCGCTTGAATAACATCTTTCCATTTTGGCTAATCATTTCTACGCCGACATTCTTGTATCGTTCTTGGTTCTATATCATTTTCATCAAGTGTTATTTCGGTGGCAATTGAATGAGCAAGTGCATCATTAACAATAACATTCTTTCGATTTATTTGCCTTTTAGTTGAAATGTAATTAATCGAAATTTCATTGTTATTTTTGATATCATTATTTTCTTTTTCTTTGAGATTTTCATCCTCATCTCCAAAACTTGTTTCTTTACAATTCATTGAAGAAGTAATATTGATAACATTTGCCATTTCATTCAACCTTTTGGATTTTCTTTGTTTCAAATCCTTTGAACCAAGTGGTCTTCCACGCTTCCGGCGTGCAATAGATTCATTTTCAGTGGCTTTGTTATCAGTGGGAATTTCAATTCGTGCCGGAACATTTGCCGCAGGAATATAAGATTTTGTCACTTGCTTTGTTTCTACAAATGCATCAGGTAATCTGTTTACAATATATTGATTATGGACAATTTTTCTAACTTCTTGTTCAGAAGCATTCGTTTTTGGATCATATATTTTCAAATGCATTGCATTCCATGAGAGATATATATCCTTCTTATTTGGGTCCACTTTCTTTCCCCCTAAGGATGAAAATATTGTCTCATTAAAATGACAATCTGCAAATCTAGCATTAAATAAATCACCAGTCATTGGTTCTAAATATTTGATAATTGATGGGCATTCAAATCCAACATAAATTCCGATCCTTCTTTGTGGACCCATTTTTGTGCGTTGGAGTGGTGCAATAGGGACATATACTGCACATCCAAATATTTTCAAGTGTGATATATTTGGTTCTCGACCATGCACTAATTTTTGTGGTGAATATTTATGATAAGCACTTGGTCTTAATCTTATCAATGACGATGCATGTATTATTGATGCATGTATTATTGCATGGCCCCATGCAGATGAAGGAAATTTCGACCTCATTAATAGTGGTCTTGCTATTAATTGGAGTCTTTTAATCAATGATTCACCCAGACCATTTTGAGTATGAACATGAGCTACTGGATGTTCTACGTCAATTCCAATTGACGTACAATAATCATTAAAAGTTTAGATGTAAATTCTCCGGCATTGTCAAGGCTTATTTGCTTAATTGTGTAATCTGGAAATTGATTTCTCAATCGAACGATTTGAGCAAGTAATTTCGCAAATGCCACATTTCTAGTTTGTAGGAGACTTACATGTGACCATCGTGTTGAGGCGCCAATCAATACCATAAAATATCTAAATGGCCCAGAAGCAGTATTAATTGGCCCACATATATCTCCATGAATTTTTTCCAGAAATTTAGGAGTTTCAGTAGCAATTTTATTTAAAGATGGTCTAATTATCAATTTTCCTTGTGAGCATGCAGAACATGATAATTCATTTGGCTGGGGAATTCTCATTTTCTTCATTGGATGCCCAATTGAATTTTCAATAATTTTTCGCATCATTCCCACACCGGAATGACCCAATCGGTCATGCCATAAATTCATCATTTCTTTATTATCTAACTTCTGGTTAGACACCATGTTTATCTCAACCGGTTTTATATTAATGCAATATAATCCCGATGAGTATGCTGGTAATTTTTCATGAATGCTTTTCACATTTTTCAGATGTGACGCATAAATGTTCATTATGATTTTCGGTCATTGTTTCTAAATGATAACCATTTTGGCGTACATCTTTGAAACTTATGAGATTTCGTCGAGATTTACTCGAATATAAAGCATCATTAATTACTAGTTTTGTCCCATTAGGAAGTATTATTTGAGCTTTTCCATATCCTTCTATTAGTGTAGTAGTTCCAGAGATTGTGGTGACATCTGCTTTCACCATCTTTAACTCAGAAAAGTATTCTTTGTGCTTTAGGATAGTGTGAGTTGTTACACTATCTAGGAGGCATTGATATTTGAATCCATTTTCAAACTGATCCATATCTTCATATTAAATAAATAGATAGTTAAAATAAAATTTCATTAACGTTAGATGATATCAATACATAAAAAGGAGATTGCATATAAAAAGGAAATACAACTAAATAAGCACCACAACATTGTTAAGAAAAATTCAAATATCTTCATCATATTCTTTATCATTTTCATCGCCATTTAAATAGAAGTCTGAAAGGTCAAGATTATGCATTGACGTGCTTGCTTTATTATAAGGATCGACATTGGGCATTGAGGTGCTTGCTTCATTAAAGTTTTCTTCCACACCTTTTCCCTTTTTCTTTTGGGAAGCTAGATACAGCTCCACCAAATGTTTGGCAGTACGACATGTATGTGCCCAATGCCCTGTCATGCCACATTTGTAACAAATACTTTCTTTTCCTTCTTGATGGCTATTTTTATTGTTATATCCCACTTGTTTTCCCCTTCAAGAATTATTATTGTAATGATCATTGTGATAATTTTGGGAAAAGTGGCCTCTACCGAATCCTTGAAACTTTCTACCATGTCCATTAAAATTTCCACGACCTTGTCCTTGTCCTCTTACTCGAAAATTTTCGCGTCCTCTACCACAGTTATTATAATTTCCACGGCCTTTTATTTTCAACAGCATGTGCTTCAGGCGCATGTGTTTTAGTAGAGTGTGTCTTACGTATAGTTTGAGATCCAATAGGTCTCATATTATGATTTTTCGAAACAAGATCATTATGTTGTTCAGCAGCGAGAGTACTACACTCAGATCCGAATATCTTTTGAAATTTCTTTCCCTATATTGTTCTTGCAGAATAATGTTTGATGGATGAAAATTAGAAAATGTGAGTTCAATCATTTCTGCATCAGTTACCAGGTGCTCACAATATTTCAACATTGATGCAATTCGGTAGAATGTTGAATTGTACTCACTGAGAGTCTTAAAATCAGAAAATCTTAAATTTTTCCACTCATGGCTAGCTTTTGGAAAAAGTACCCTTTTGTGGTGATGAAATCTTTCAACAAGAGAGTCCCACAATGTTTTGGGATCTTTTATGAATAAATATTCAGATTTAAGGCTATCATGAATATGGTGCCTCAAGAGGACTAAGGCTTTGGCCTTTTCTTGATTTGTAGCTACCTTTATTTTGGTAGCTTGAGTTCCATCTAATGGATCCTTTTCTTTTACTTCCAATACAGTATGTTCAAGTCACTGAGCTTTTAAGTTCATGATGACATCTTCTTTCCATTCTAAGAATTTTTGTCCAGTTAAGTCTAATATGTTGAATAGTCTTTTGGTAATTTCTAACATACTTGCTACATAATATATAATTGTTTTATAATTATATGACAATGCAATAATTCTTATATTTTCATAATAATAAACCATTAGAAAAAATTATGATGTTTTAATTTCATAATCTTCTCCCCCTTGGTTTGTTGTTATGAATTTGTTGTAGATAATAAATATAGGAATAAATCAAGAACAAGAGAAATAATAATAATAATAATTATAATAATAATAATAATAATAATAATAATAATAACAATAATAATAATAATAATAATAATAATAATAATAATAATAATAATAATAATAATAATAATAATAATAAGGAGAAGAACAAAAAAAATTAAAGACAATAAACGCTAAAGAGGGTAAAAAAAAATAGCATTTACATAATATATTAGTACAATTTATCATACAAAATGCACTAACAAACAAAAGAAAATATGACAAAGAAAATCATGTGCATTTTGTTTCTTCTTCTTCAAAATAAATTACTTCTTCATAATTATTATAATTCCTAATGCTACAAGAAGGACCACCAAACCCATAATTAAAGAGATATATAATTTGAGTTTGGCAAAATTTTCTTCAAATCTAAAAGTATGGGAAGATGAAGATGGATTGTTTTTGTAATGGTGGTACATTGTCGGTGGAAGGAAGAAGGAGAAGGAGGGTTTTTGATGTAAAGAGTAAAATTGAAAGGATAAGGGGTATGTGGTAAAAAAATTAGGGTAATCCTATTTTATAGAGGGTTATCCCAAATCATACAATATACCGTATTATTTATGTATACTTAAAAGAAATACTTAAAGTAAAAGGTAAAAAATGCACATGGATATAAATGCAAATACTGCAAATAAAAAAATGCATATATAAATATACGAGAATAAAAAAATAATACTAACCGTCCATTTAGGCGGTAAAAGAAAAACAATTAGCCAGCCATATAGGCGGTTTAAAGAATAACAACAGAAATAAATAATACTAACCGTCCATTTCGGCAGAAAAAATTATTTTATAGGTCATTTAAATTTATCTTGCAAGGTTTAGTACTTGTTTCTCCCTCATCATCTTTGGTGGGGGTTTTATTACTTGGTGGGGGTTTTATTTTCAGTTGATGTTTTTGGGGCATTATTAGTTGGTTGTGTTGATGAATTATTTGTTGGTCGTACTGGTGGAATATTAGTCGGTGAAACTAGTGGATTATTAGTTGGTCGTACATGTGAATTACGAGTTGGTAGTACTGGTGGACCATTAGTATTATTGGGATTATTATATCAGAGCTGATTTAAATCAGTCCTTGCTGGGTTTGTAGTGAAGGGTATGAAATTATGCTCAATTATAAAATAAAAAAATGTGTTAGAAACACCTTGGATGATGATGTTGACACCGTTTGATTGTTGGTCCATTTGTGGGTACCGATGAAAAAAAATGCTTTATTAGGTTTTTAAAAATATTACCTTCTTGATTATTAAGGGTAGAGCTGGTGCTGATAACGTGTTAAAACTTAGAGAGATAAGGAGGAAGTAAAATGAGTAAAAGTTAGAAGATGAAGATGTTTTTACTCATTGGTGTAGATTTTACATTGGTGAACTTCCATATTTATAGGCAAGTTCAATCACAATTACATTGAATGCATTCACATTAGGGTAAATTCATTAATTACCTTTCACACTATATTCATTAATTACCTTTCACAATATATCTCAACAGGTTTTATATATTTAGAGTTAATAATCCATGGTCAATGCTTATTAAACTATTTTTAATCAAATTAGATGAAAAATGATAGAACTTTGATTTTAATTTACAGCCAAACAAGCAAAAGTAACAATGTAATAATCACTAATTGATTTACATTTTAACTATTTCCCTTAAGTAAAGAGAATCTTGTCATCAATTAAAAAATGGCTAGCAACTTAATGCGACATTCACTCGATCGATAGTAATAAGAAATGCATAGCCGAATTCTACTTGAAAAAAATATTCGGACTCGATCTATACCCGATAAAACCGAATCAATATTAACCGATGACAACTCGAGACCGATTGACACTCGACTCGAACTTCAATCGACACCGAACCGATGCAAATCCAATAGCTCGAATAACTAATCTTCAACCAAACCGTGACTAACCGACCCGACCCGAGTGTGACCTGACGTAACACGAATCGGGAAAAATAACCAACCCGAAATTCAACCGAATCGAATGACACCCGTTCGAAACCGACCCGATTACTCGAATGAACACCTTTAAATATTCCCAATCTTCTACCTATAATAAATTACCTTAACCTTTTAAATTTACTACATTTTACAAAATAAAGTAAAAGTTTTTAATATATAATTTGGTAAATTCAAGAAACAAGATTTAATAGTTTTTGGGTGCCCAAAGACAACTTATAAATTTAGATTTATTAAGAAAAGCATTCTAACCTGAATAATTGTGGGATGAGCTTGAGTACTAAAATTGTTCGACCATTTGGCAAAGGCATGCTGCATTTCTACCTCATCAATCTCCTCTTCCTCAACGCTTCCTCTTTTAAGTGCATTTTCAACTCTAACCTTCATGCTCTCGTACATGCTCTTTAACCATAATTATTATATGAAAAAATCCATCCAAGATGATATTGTTCGAATTAATTATTATTATTATTATTATTATTATTATTATTATTATTATTATTATTATTATATATTTGTTATTATTATGATATATTGTTACTATAATTAGTTTATGACAAATCATAATAGTAATAAATATTTATAGTGTAAAATTTTCAGGAAAAGTAGTAGTTAATACATCACATTTATGAATGTATAACACCATCCTTAATATATATATATATATATATATATATATATATATATATATATATATATATATATATATATATATATATATATATATATATATATATATATATATATATATATATATATTAGCACAAATCTTTGATACTAATAAAAAACAGTTGTTGAATTCGTAATGGAATAAAATGAAAAAAAAACTTTTGAGTTGCTAAAGTTTGAACAAGAACCTTCACACATGTTACTCTTCATTTTTAGCTTTTCTACATGGTAGATAATAAATTAATGTGGTGACCCTAATTTTCAAACTTTTTCCATGTGGTAGATTAATTAAATATTAATTTTTTTGTTAAATTAAGTACTCATTTCAACCGCTTTACGAAATACGTAGCAATTAGAGTGATCATGAAGATTATTTTGAAAAAAAAAGTCATTATGTTCAAGGAAAAAATAGCATAAAGTTAACAAAAAAAAAAAACCGTCCTTTTAACTACCATTGAAAAGTTAGAAGCTTAAAGTTATCACGTAGATTAAAAAAATATTTGTTTACATTGTGAAGAAGACGATAATTCAGAGTTATTACGTCGAATTTCTTAAAATTATGTTAAAATTTCATTACTATTACCATTTTTAACGCCTGTACCAACACCACGTTTGCTCTTTACATGATACTTCCTCCGTTACAATTTACTTGTAACATTTGTTTTTTCAATTCTTAATATCTCTAATTATATATAATAGAAAATTATAAAAATTTGATATTAATATCTTTACAATGAGATGAATCAAACAAGATCTCACTTGACTATATTTTAACCTATAGATTAAAAAATTAATCACAATTAAGAGTGATGATGAATAAATAGTGTCTTTTAGCCAATGTTGCAGCTAATATGGAACGGAGGAAGTACTATTTTTCGTTTACTTTTTACTTACAATAGTTCTTAAACACGTATATAAATGAATTCACATTTTATTCATCATAATCATAAATACTAATAAAAGAACTGAAAAAAACACATGACGTTTTTTAATATTAATTTAATAGGACTATAATTGATTGTGTGCATGATAATAATTTATTATTTTAATTTTTTTATATCCAAATAAGAATCTTAAAGAGATAAATTGTTTCAAAATAAATATTTAATATGTAAGTATAAAATTATTTTTAAAATATATATTGATTTACATTATCATCGTAAGCGTAAATCATAAATCATAAATCATATGATAGGCACTAATGAAAGAATTGGAAAATAACATATGACGATTTCTTAGAATTTTGTTAAATCTAAAAGTATTTATTTAATAGGACTATAATTGATTGTGTGTATGCCAATAATTTATTTTTCTAAATGAATTTTAAAGTTGAAATAAGTAAGTATTTAAAATATATTATTTTATTAATTCATTGTTTCAAAAAAAAATATTTTATACATAAGAAATTAATTTTAAAAAATATATTGTTTTAAATTATCATCACAATCATGAATATTTATAAAAAGAGCTGAAGATAACAAATGATAACTCTTTAGAGCTTTGCAATATTCTTTAAAATTTTATTTATATATTTCTTTATACTAAACTTTTTGCATTGAATGAGTTTTTATTATAGTCGTTAATAATTAATATCTCTAAATATTACTACCTTCGTTCGTTTGGGTAGTTTCAAAAGTTCTTCCACTTTAGAATACTTTTTATTTTTAGAAAGTTTTTATCCCACTTCTACTCCCTTAAAACCCCCTTTTTCTTTTAATGTACCATTTTCTTTTATTTATAATTATTTTCTCTCTCATACTTTCAATACAATCATTACTTCACACTACTATTTAATTAAAATAATACGCATTATAACCTCATACTTCCAATACAATAATTACTTCACACTATTATTTAATTAAAATAATATCCATTACAACTCAAAGATTTTATCTTCCATAATATGTATGAAAAACCCAAAATAAAAGATCTAAATACAACGAAGGGAGTAATTACCAAAATTGTAAAAATATAAATTTTGAAAATCTTTAGATAAATCCATAAAAGAGTTCGGAAGAATACCTGGAAGAATACTTTTAAACGGTGAAAAAGTCAAAATAATAATGCAAGTAAAAAAAAAAATGATTCGCATATTAATTAAATTGTATTTTAATTTAATTGCAAAATAGAAAATACTCTCTCCTATTTATCTTAGCTGTCTCATTTACTTTTGAGACATTATTCATTTATCACTATTAAATTGCATGTTATTATTAATCTATAAGTTAAAACATAGTCATGTGGGATCTTATTTGATTCGTTTTGATGTAAAGATTATTAATATCAACTTTGTATAATTTTTAATTATACATAACTCGATATATTAAGGATTGAATAAGTGCATTGAATAGAGTGTATAAAGTAAATGAGACACTTAATATGAATATGAGGGAGCAATATTGAAAATAAATTAAATTTGACTAAAATTACATAATTTGTTACCTTCAATTTGTAAGCTTGAAGTGAGAAATCATCGTAGAAAGTATGATCAAAGTAAGCTTGAGGACACCTATCAACAACATTATTTTCCCTACAGAAAGGCAACCAATGGCGACCAAACTTAACACCTTCCATCAGCGCAAACAGAGTAACCTGGGACCCACCATCATCAGACACATAAATCGATAACTTTTCCGGTGGATAATCATAAGCCATAACCGATAACGCCGTATTAACCGTCGCTATGGGCGGTTCCTTATAAGGATCAGCCGTGCAAATGAATATATCCACGGCAGGTAATTCCTTCCCTTCTTTTAAAATTATGTTTTCGAGATTTTCCGGGAATTCACGGCGGCGAATAGGGCGGAAGTGGAAGGATTGAGTGGTGCACCATAAGAAGGCAAGGATGAGGTCGGAGATGAAGAGGAGGAGGGATAAAATGAAGGAAGGAGAGTTGTTGAAGATTAGGGTTTGTGCATGGTAGTGAAAAAGGGATAGTAAAGCTAAGGCGTAAACCGCCATGTAAAGGCGGTTGAAGGTGGTTTGTGGGAGGAGTTTGTGTGTGTGGAGTAGAGGCTTGGTGCCAACCTTGTTTTGGCTCATCATGCTTGTTATAGGTTTGTAAGTGTCCTGTCTGATACACTGTCTACACTTTAAGATAATTGCATTATTTGATTGTTGTGGGCTACTTGTGGTAAGCGTATTTAATTGACTTTATTGGTAGTAGGTGGTAGATATGTTTTATACTCCCTCCGATCTTATGAATTAGTCTCATTTGCTTGGGCACGGATATTAAGGATTGTGTGGGGTCTATTAAAAAGGGTAAATAGTAAAGGGTAAGTAGTGAAGGATAAGTAGTGAAGGGTAGTTGGGTAAGTAAGGTATATGGGGGTATATTCGTAATTACTTGTGTGAACTAAGGGTATTTAAGTAAAAAAGGATTGCCAAAAATAGAAATGGGACTAATTCAAAGGTTTTGCCAAATAAGGAAATGGGACTAATTCATAAGATCGGAGGGAGTATGTTTCAATTATACACTTTTCGTTTTTTGAATGAAGTTCTTATAAGAATGTTTCCTTAAATGAAGAAAAAAAATTTTATCTTTTAGATAATAAATTTATTATTTTATTGAATAATAAATTTTTTGATGGAAAAGTGAGGTTATAAATAATAAATACTCTTTTATTCTTTTTACTTATCCTATCTAGGTTGGGCACGAATATTAAGATTAGGAAGGGGTCCACCTAAAAGATGATAGTTGGGGTATTTTAAGTGATTGGATAAATTGTTAATTATTCCTGTCTTTTTGTTAAATAAAATAGATAAAATTGAATTTTGGAGGGAAAATTGGGTTTCACATTTCCAATAAAATTAATTTACAATAATACATTTTCGAGTTTTTTTTAATTAACAAAGAAAAGTACTTAACTTAAATTATAAAATATTACATAAACTAAATTACACATTATAAATTGAAAAAATAAACTAAGTCTTCAATTCTTCCTTGATTTTTTCAATGTTTTTTGATCGGCAACCGAAAACTAACAACCATCTCGCCACATGTGCATGCAGATATTAAATCTTTCATTGACTTCAAATTTTTAAAAAAACAAACACGATATGCATTTAGTGTTCAAAATTGATTAATTAGCTACGAAAATATATATGAACATTTTGATTTTGAAACAAAGCCATCAAACACACTGGAATCAACCATGATACACAGCACATAACAGAACAACAATATTAGAAGGCAGTGAAGAGGCGTCAATTCCAAATAGGAATAGTATTGCGAAGAAAAACCCTGGCGTTAAGTAAGATAACAACCAAGAAAAAGAAAAATTGGATACGCCAAATCCCAAAACCAGAAACACCATCAAATACCAAGTAGAGTGGATGCCAATTTTGATTAGTATTCTCAAACTTTAAGGGTGGCAAAAAGCATTGGGTTGGTTTGGCTTTTCGGGGTTCCTTCTTTATTTGAAGTTCATCAATAGTTAGTCAAGGGTGCCTTAATGAAAAGTTAGTTGTGGCGGATGGTGAATTTTGTTATTTTATTCTAATTATCCTTTAATTATTTTCCCATTTTAACTCTTATCACATGTTTTATTATAGACAAATAATGTTATTGTAAAACTGACCTCAGACTTTTGATTATATAAGTTAAAAAATAAGATTGTTGTGAAAAAATTAATAAAAGATTGGATTATATTAGGCCGATAAAACAGATGAAATCAGATGTGGTTTGTGTTCAGATCATATATAAGAGGTTAAAAACCCCTTAATCTGAACCTAACTCATTTAGTTAATAAGGTCGAAAATCACAATTTTGATTTAATTTGTATCAGATCAGGTCAATCTGATTTTGATCCGTTTAACCCATGCCTCATTTCGAATCCCAATTCTTATTTTTCACCACCCCAAATGAAATTACGAATTTGCCCCAACACTTTAAAAAATTACAACTTTACCACTGAATTTAAAATTTCTTATTTATACTAATAATAATAATATTTTAAAAAATAAATTATACTACCTCCTATTCAGCTGAATTGTCCCATTTTTTTTTTGGCACTATTCACTTATGACTCTTAATTTATATTTTACTCTTAATCTATAAGTTAAAACATAGTCATATGGGATCTTGTTTGATTTGTCTCAATACAAGGATTATTAATATCAACTTTTTATAATTTTTAATTAAGCATAATTTGAGATATTAAGAGTTAAAATGTTGCCTCGGCAAGTGTGAAAAGTCAAATGGGACAGTTCAGCTGAATAGGAGGGAGTATATAATAATTAAAACAACAATAAAAAATTAATAATATTAATAATAACAATAATAATAATAATAATAATAATAATAATAATAATAATAATAATAATAATAATAATAATAATAATAATAATAATAATAATAGTAACAACAACAACAACAACAACAACAATAATAATAATAATAATAATAAAGGATATTATCAATGGTACCCCTAGACTATAGCAAAATATCAATGATACCCCAGTTAATTTCAATGGTACCCCCAAGTATATGCTAATTACAACCATGACACTATTAATGATTTTTCCGTTAAATATCCGTTAAATTTTGATTTTAACCTAACCATGAATAATTTCTTCTTCTTCCTCTTCCTGCTTTCCTTCCATGGCTGCTTCATTCTTTTTCTGTGATCCTTCTTCTCCAATCAACAGAAGAGCCTCCTTCTCTTGCGTGAGTTTTCTTTTCCTTCGCTTCTAAATCTCTCAATCGCAACAACTAAGGAGACAGGAACCAAATCTTGATCATAATAAATAGATATTCTTCAAATCCTTCAAAAATTTTCGATTTTTTCTAATTTGGGTTGATCATTTCAAATTTTCTCCTCTTCATTTTAGAGTTCGTTTGAGTTTTATCACATCACATCATATTGTTCATTGTTGAAAAAGAATAAATCCTTTTTGAAAATCAATTCGACTTCAACAGTTTTTATCGTCAATTCATTCTTATGGTTTGATTACTTCTGGGGATTAAACATTGATGCAGTGGAATTACTTTTATCTGCAATCAAACCTGACACCTATCTAATCTTTACGTTTTTAATAATTATTTTACTTTGGGATTGATGGTAATCAGTTGACATCGTAAAATTTGTTAACTTTGGTTTGGTATAGAATTATGAGTGATGACTATCAATTTGTGATTGGTTTTTAAAGAGCATCTTATAAAATAAGAAAGAAATAAGAAAATTTAATGTTCTTGATTCGGTAGGCCAGGGAACATAGAGTTGGAATTGAATTTAGGATTGGCTTTGATTTCATAAAGTTGATTCAGACATTGTTAAGCTTTAGCTTATAGATTTTTAGCTCAACTCTTAAGGTGGAGCCTCCTAATTCCTCTTTTTTGCATATTCGGGTTGATCATTGTCGGGCTTGAGACGAAGCAGCCATGGAAGGAGAGCAGGAAGAGGAAAGGGAAAAGGGAAGAAGAAGAAACTACCCATGGTTAGGTTAAAATCAAAATTTAACGGACATTTAACGGAAAAATCATTAATAGTGTCACCGTTGTAATTAGCATATACTTGGAGGGTACCATTGAAATTAACTAGGGTACCATTGATATTTTCCTATAGTATAGGGGTACCATTGATAATATCCTTTAATATTTTAATGACTTTTGGGTATTTTATAATTATATTAAATTAATTTTGAAGTAGTTTTAATAAATTCCTTTCATATACGAATTTAAATATTAACATATATTTATACTAAAAATACAATTACAATTTCTAAATAAAGAGGTTCGAATCAAAATAATTATTTTTTATTAAAATGTGTGAGCATGCGGAGGTGAGTTCTTGATTGGGCCTCGCAAGAAGATGAATCTAGACAAATAGATAAATAATATAAAAGGATGGGATAGGGTTGTGAGTATTCCTTCCCTCACTCACAAGAATCACGCCGCCCACCCCTCCTTCTCCTCTTTCCCTCTCTAAACTCCCTCTCCCTCACGGCCCACAAAAGAAAACAGCAGTTGCCGGCACACCACACCACCGGCAGGCCACCTGCTTTCCTTCTCCTCCACCATGAGTAGCTGCAGCAGACTAAGCCGCCTCCCCCACCAACAGCTAGGCTGCGTTGTGCAGCTAGTGCACAGTAGTTTGGATGCGTTGTGCAGCTTGTGGACAGCAGCTAGGCTGCGTTGGGCCCTTCAACCACCTCGACAGCCTCGGTTCACCACCACGACAACCTTCACTTACCCTCTTCACCATTTTTGCTAGTTTTAACATTGTGAGCCATCTCCTCTTTTCTTTAATTTATTTTTTTCTAGCTTTTAATTGAAGTTTTATTAAGTGTATTGAGTTTGAGGTTGGTTGTGTTAATTTCATTGAATCTTTTTGTGGGTAAGAATTTGATTGATGAATTAAACATGTTTATGACTTAGGGTTTGAAGTATGATTTGAAATTATGGGTGATGTGTTGGTTTTGTATTAGTTTCTTTGAATCTTAGTATGGATACTAATTAAATATGTTATCTTTGAACACGAAATGACTAGGGTTTGAATTTAGAAATGAAATTACAAATAATGTGTGTTTTATGCTATATTTTGGTGATGATTGATTAAATAACCTTAAAAGTTGTTTTAAGATTTAGTCGATTGGTTATTGTTGTGATAATTAGTAATGGTGATGATTTTAGTCGTCTATTGAAGTGCTTTTGGTTGTTAAATTGGGAATAATAGTTATAATTTTTGTGGTTTGATTCTTGCGAATTACAAGTACTCTCATTAGATTGTTATTGAAATCATAATGCATAATGTTAGTAAGCCAAGAGCATAATTTCAACTTTAGTTATTGAAGTCATTAGATGGTTACTAACGTTACTTGTCGTGTTGTTTTGATTATAGTTCTTCCTAGCTTTGGAGAATGTAACAAATGATATCGCGATTCGATAACTCTAAGATTTGCCTTATCTTAGAATAAGTGTTATATTAAAATTGTAAGGGTTAGTTGTGATTAGTTATTTATGGGTAGCGCGAACCGATATACTCAAAATTTGTTGATAAAAAGGAATGATTCACTAATGCTTTTACTTTTAAATTGGTGAAAAGACTTATGTTGTGTTGAGTTAATGATTTTTACTTGTATTGAATGAGTTGTGTACGTGCTAGATTAATCGAAAAAAAACTCATGTTGAATAGGTTATAATGGTTACTTTGATATTTAGTTGGTATGACAAAGTAGTTAAGGGGATTTATTAGTTTTATTCCTAACTTGTATAGGTTTCCAGTTCATAAGAGGAAAATAGAACCTTAGTTGGGTGAATTTTATAACTTTTGGTCGTGCAGTGACGCTTACAGGTACATACACGCATTAACTAACCCTTATATGCAATTTGCTTTAAGATATTATTGTTTATTGTGATAATAAGCATTGTATGAAAACTATGAGGTACTAGTGAATACACTTTATACGAAGTGCTATCGACTATGAAATCTTTGCACTTAGAATAGTTATAGAGAATGAGAGTGTTAGTAGGAGGCAGGGACCACCCCTTTATTTATTTAATTGGATTATGCCTTACTTGGAGTTAGAATGACTCCTTTATAGGTGAATTTCATATTTTGTTGAGTGGCTCAGTGGGTTTTGGCGTGCTGCTATCCCAGGGCGCTCATTAATAGTCGAAAGTGGGAGTTATTCCCATCTGATAAAGTATTAGATTATAATTAGCTGGCGTGACTCAACTGGATTATGTTCGGTTGATTTAGTAGTCCCCTAGGTGAGATCCGACGGGATCACCGTAAGGCGGGTATGAGCATGCTTGTGTCATTGGGCGCCGGGTGGCCAATACCGCCCGTTGACCAAGGTGTTAACATGCGGGCCTTGCAAACCCCAATATGGTGGCCTCTTCACTGGTTTAGTACCCCAGTGTGTCAGCTTTTCCCGAAGGTAGGACCCAAGAGGGTCAGCTGGAGGGGGCATGAGCTTATACTTTGCCATGGGTGCCGAGTGCCCGATAACGCCCTTGGCCGTGTCACTATGCCAGGAAATAGAGAAAAGATCCTCTGACAGAAAGTTATTCAGTGATAGAAAGTTTATTCATTGATCGAAAGTTATTTGATGATAGAAGGGTCATTCTTTGATAGAAAGCTTACACATTGATAGAACGTTTACTCATTGATAGAATAGTTTATGCTAGTGAAAAGTGTGCCTAAGTTAAGTTACCTTAAGGATATTACAGACTGTGATCACACTTACCTTAAGATAGAAAAGCTCTATAAGGTCATGTGTTAGGTATTCTGTTAATGCCTTGGTTGAGTTGATACTATATATGCGTGTTTTGCAAGAGTTTTTGTTTTGAAAAGAGGAGTGTGAAGACTTGCATTCTACCCAAGAACACATGGTTTGGGTTGGAAGGGACGTAATGAGATCAAGAAGTACAAGTGGACGATAAACGGTTACTATCTGTGCTTGTGTTTTATGAAATCATCTTATATTGTTTTATAATATAATGTTATCTAGTGGTTGGCCTTATTATATTTGATGCTAGTTATTGACGTGTACGTGTTTGTGTTTATGTTTGATTGTTGATGACTTTCTATGATTGTCCTGCTATGACACATTGGTCTTTGGACTAATGTTGAGCAGCAGGAGGATCATAGACAGGCGTAGCAGGTAATGGAGCTTCTTTTGCATTGAATTGCATTGGGGGAGAGTGGTGAGGGCGAAGAATAACCTATTTCATACCGTTATCTTTCGATCTTGTAGCTCTTGTTATCTTTTGTAAACTTTGGTTGTACATGTTTTGTTATGAGGCCTATTGTCCTCCCTTGTATGTTTGTATTTTCGCTGCGTAGTTTATAACTCTTTATGGTTTTAAGGAGTTAAGTCATTTTAAAACGCAAGCATCGACACTGGAACCACGATCCAGCTTTAGCATGTCGATTTGAGAAGCCAGCGACGAATCATTCCGTCGTGGTGTGAGATTTTAAAGGAAATGATGCCTTAGATTAGTTTAACGTTTTTATTGTGCTAATTGCTCTACCACATGTTCAATTTTTAGAAGACACGCTGCCTAAATTTTCTTTTTCTTTTAAAGTTAATTTTTAACGTTTATCTAAATTGTTTTCCTTTTTCTTTTATGTAACACCCGAATTTCCTCCCGTCCTTTACGGTTTTGGTTTAGGGGTCGAAAATTCAGGGGTTTACACCCCAACTCCAAACCTAACCACCATACTTGCAAGGATATCTTCTAAAGATAGGGGACTTCCTACTCTGCTCCTGTTGTGGTTCCTAAGTATTTTGGGGGAAGGATCTTCAAGTGGTTATGAGCATCAAAAAAAGAACAAGCTGGTAGAGGATCTTGAGCGGTGAGAAGGGAAGAAGCTGATGATTAGAATTAGAAGAAGATTGAAGAAGTTGTGGAGAAGAAGGATGAAGTGGAAGAAGAAGGAAAGAAAAGAATAAGTTGGATGAAGAAGAGAGGTGGAAAAGAATACAAAAATGCAGGAAACTTGAGCTTCAACATGCTCCACCACTACCCTTCCCTTACAAAGTGGTGGAGAAATAAGTATAAGAGAAGTTTCTGAAGTTCCTTGATCATATGAGCAAGCTAAAAATAAAAATATCGTTCTTTGTGGCCATGGATCAAATTCCTCAATTTGCTTTGTATTTGAAGACTCTCTTGGGGAACAAGAAGAAACTTGAGAATGAAGTGGATAGTATGCTTGTAACACCCCTAAATTTCCAACCCCTTAAACGAAACCAGAATCGTGAAGGGAGGGAGGAAATTCTGGTGTTACATAAAAAAAAAGAAAAGGGAAAAATAATTAAAATAAACGCTAGAGATTAATTAAAAGTTGAGTGAGTATAAATTTCGGCAACATCTCTGCTGAAAACTGAGGATATGACAAGAATATATAAATGGATAATTGAAACAATGAATATGATAATTAATTACTGCGTGTGCGTACCTGCGAGCGTCACTGCACGACCACAAGCTACAAAAATCACCCAACTAAGGGTCTAGTTTCCTCTTATAAACTGGGAACCTATACAAGTTAGGAATAGAACTTATAAGTTCTCTTAACTACTTTGTCATACCAGCTAGAAACCAAGGTAACCACTATCATCCATTCACGACAAGTTTTCAATTACTTCTAGCACGTACGCATCTCATTCAACACCAAACATAATCGTCAATTCAACAATAACACAAGTTTTTCCATCGGCAAAGAATAAAAGGATTATTTCGACTACTTCATTACACCAACTAACTTTGAATTATAACGGTTCACATCATCTTACTATAAAGCGACGATTCACACTTAATGTTGATGTAGTGCTAACATGATGACAAGGACGAGTCTTAAAGTTATCATATCGCAATATCATTTATTATATTCTCCACGGTTAGAAGGAACTAAAGTCAAGACGTCATACAAGTAACTTTAATAGTTCTCAACAAGTTGACACTATGTTCATAGCCTTACATTTAATTATAACTTCGGTAACCTAACGAGAGTATTTTGTAATCCATACTAATAATTTGTTTTACTTCAACAAGGCCAATTAAGATTACCATGCCTAGCAAAACTCCCATATTCAACACAAATAAAGTTACTCATGTACTAAGACACCATCAAAATAGCACGCAATCATTATTTTCATTCATACTTCAAACTCTAAATCATAAATATGTTAAATTCATCAAAAACACTCTTACCCATAAAATATTCAATGAAAATAATACAAAGTTCAACACTTTTCATCCATATTTCAAAAACACAATTCATAAGTACATTCAAGTCATCAATCAAATTCTTACCCATAACAAGATTCAATGAAAATCATACAAAATTAACACCAAACACATAAACTTAGTAAAATTCTAATTGGATACTAGGAAAATTACTTAGAGTGAACTTGAGAGGCTTACAATGGGGTAATTAGAAAAGGAGTGAAGAAGTAAGTGGAGGTTGTGTGGTGGTGGCACAGGGCCAAAATCGGCTGTCTCTGTTGCTATTTGCGGGCGGCTGCAGGGAGTCACCACGTTCTGTTAGTGGCTACTGTCGGCTGCGGGGGAGGAGGTGTAGCTAGCGGTACAGGCTGCTCGTGGGGGTGCTCGACCGTGGCTGCTAAAGTGAAGGAGGGGTGACTTCACAGGGAGAAGAGGAGAGGAGAAGGGAAATGAAGAGCAGCTGTGGTTGACCCGTGAGTGAGGGAAAGAAATTGAGAAAGGGAAGTGAGGGAGTGACGGCTAAGCTTGAGTATTTAGGGTTTTTACGGGTTTTATACTTGCTATTACTATTATTATTATTATTATTATTATTATTATTATTATTATTATTATTATTATTATTATTATTATTATTATGTTTATTTATTATTAGGTTTATTTATTATTAGGTTTATTTATTTATTTATTTATTTATTTATTTATTTATCTCGATTCATTTTCTTGCGAGACCGAACTATGAGACTCATCTTCGTGGGCTCAAACATTTTAATAAAATAGTCATTTTGATTCGAACCTCTTTATTTAAGAAATCGTAACTATACTTTTATTATATATATATATATATATATATATATATATATATATATATATATATATATATATATATATATATATATATATATATATATATATATATATATATATATATATATATATATATATATATATATATATATATATATATATATATATATATACACTAGTGGAAAAAAATGTATTTTCTGCTTATCATTTGCTGCGGTTTTTGTGTATTAGCAGCAAAAAATAGGAAAATGTATTAGAAAAAAAAAATATACTCTAATTGCTGCGGTTTCCCCCTTGACCTCAGCAAATAACCTAGCATCTTGCACTAATTGCTCTGCTTTTCCACAACCGCAACAAATACTTCTTCAAAGTTGATTAATTGCTCCGGTTTTTCTACATCCGCCGAAAATAACTCTTCAAAATTAGATTAATTGCTCCGGTTTTGTTATGAACCGCAGCAAATGACCGTTGGACAAAAATAAATTTTGTTAAAACCCGCCAGTTTCTTTTTTATTCGCATATCTTCTGAAATACGTTATACAGTTTGCTTTGTTCCTCATTGAAAAAATGCTTCATCTTCATCTTCATTTGCTTCGTTCCTCTTCTTCATCTTCACAAATGTATAAGATTAAGCATCAAGATCATTTGTGTTCGTTTCTTGTGTTCATCTTCATTTTCACAAACGGTCATTTGCTGTTATTCATCATTCTTGTTGCTGTTCATCTTCACAAACGGTCATTTGCTGCTGTCATCATTCTTAGCTTGTTGCTGTTCATCTTCACAAACGGTTTCTGAAGGTAAATCCTTGCTTCTGTTCTTGTTCATCATCAAACTTCGAATTTTCATAAACCCCTACTAAACTTCTACTGTACGTATTCTTGTTCATCATCATCATCATTCTTTATTCACTGATTTGTTTTTTGAAGTTTTTCTAATTTTGCTGTTGTTGTGACCTTTTAATTGTTATTCAACCAAAATTTTTTTGGCTGTCGCTGCTTGCTTCTGTCTTGCTTCATGGTGAATGACGTTTTTTGTAGTACATGATGATAGATACTACTTACTAGATAGACTATGGAATGTATTGTGATTTGGTTATAGTTGTGTTAGAGAACTACTCAGTTGTGATCATCGTAGAATTAAAAGGGTCGAGGGAATCAACGATTAGTGCAACTTGAACTTTGTTAATGATAAGTAGACTATGAAATGTATTGTGATTTGTTTAAGGTTATGTTAGTGAGCTTCTCACCATCTTGATTTTCACTTGGAAAAGTTAGAGTATGACCAAATATAATTTAATAGACTTCTGCACCTAAATCAATTGGTTGTATTATGAAAACCAGACTTATGTCGGGTTATCTTTTAGACCTATATGTGTAAGCCCAACAACAAGCTCATCAATTTGCCTCAATTCCTCATTGAATAAGGAGTTTTTAGTGATGTCTAAACTCAATTTTAATTACATAAGTTGAAATTAAATACAAAATAATATAAAGTACAAAATATAATCAAGAACCTTAGAACATGTTGTTTTCATATTTTATATTAATATTTTTACTTACTAATTTTTCAATACTAATAATTTCAAATTATTTATGCAAAGTGGAAATTAATGAAGTATATAACTGACAGAGTGGTGATAATGTGACATCGAATAAATAAGAAATTTTTTGTTGGTTTTGTGTAGATTAATTATTTAAATGTACCTCTAGTGGAATTTTTTTTGTATTACGAGAATGTTTATATTATTTCAATTTAAATTTTTTATTTTGTTAATTGACAAGAAAAATCTAATTATATCATTGCATAGAAAGGAAATATTGAATTAAGTTTTGAATTAAGAAACTACAATAGTATATCTATTTTTATGACAACACCAATTATTTATCTTTGTAATAAGTTTTCGATTTTCACTACAAATAGAAAGATCAATTTGCAAGTTTATATTTTTATTGTTTCACTTGTAATTTAGTAATTTAGTTATAAATGTGGTTTGTGAATGTGGTTTGTGTGTGGTTTGTTAATTATTTGCATATTTTGTTAAAAATGTGGTTTGTTGTTATACTTGTCTTTAATTATTATTTATATTTTGAATGTTATATTTCTAAGGTTATACAATGTTAATTATTCAAAGTATATATTTTTAGGAATGTGGTTTGTTGTTTATTATTTATATTGTGGTTTGTGGTTTGTTAATTAATTATTTGCTTATTTAGTAAATATGTTTGTTATAAATAAGTATATATGTTTAAAAGTTGTGTATTAATTTTGTTTTGAATCAATTAATCACACTAATTAGGATGACAAACGATCGTTCTTGGATGTATGGAAGCATTGAATCGTAGGAATTTATTGATGGCGTATTAGAATTTTGTAGTATTGTGGTTGAACATCAAGTTAGGACGGGGGGAGTTGGTTTTTATTGCCCATGTGTTAGTTGTGGCAATGTATCAAAGGTAGATAGTGTTGATATCCTTAGGGAGCACATACTTCGACGTGGGTTTAGGCCTCAATATCATGTTTGGGTTTGGCATGGTGAGGAGGGAGTTTACAAAGAGAAAAGTGTTGTTGAGGACTAATTAGACTCGGGTGAGTCTAAGGGGGAATTAGATAGCTTTGAGTGAAGCTATTGAGGAGTTTAGCTTTTAATGAAGCTAAGTTTGTTGCTTTGAGTAAAGCAATTTGAAAGAGAAGAGTTGGCCTAGTTGAATCGCTTTGAGTGAAGTAAGGTGTTTATTGTAATTGTAACTAATTGCCTTAAAAATACTTAGAAATCCCGAGGGGTCGTGGTTTTTCCTTCTGTTTAGGCCCAGAAGGTTTCCACGTAAAAATCGTTTGTCTCTTTTATTATTTTGATCTAAGTTTAAGCTTTATTTATTTAATTCAATTCCGCAAAAACAGCTCAAAAATGCTTAAACTAGTAACAACAACAATTCACCCCCTCTCTTATTGTTGTTCCCGTTCCTAATTGAGTCTACAGTTGCAAATCTTCCAAGCAGATTTGGGACCTGCTGGCTGTTACCCATGAGGGAACAAGTGAAGTTAAACGTTTCAAGATTGATTTGTTGATGTCTAAATATGAAAGATTCGTTATGGAACCAAGGGAAAGCATCCAAGAGACGTTCACAAGGTTCACCAACATAACAAACGAACTTGTCTCTCTTGGAAGAATAATTCCCACCGATGAACAATTAAGGAAGATCCTTAGGAGCCTTCCTCAAGATGAGCGCTGGAGGGCCAAGAGCCAAGGTTATTGCCATACAAGAGTCCAAACATTTTACAAAGTTTAATCTAGAGGAGCTGGCTGGTTCCCTAATGACGCATGAATTACATTTGGGAACAACCGACAGTTCCAGGAACAAGGGACTGCCCCTGGCAGCTGGGGAACATGACGATTCAGAATGCGATGAGGAAGAAGCTGCCTTACTGGTATGAATATTCAAGAAGTTCTTTAAGAACAGCAGGTATACAAATCAAAGAACAAAGAAAGAAGAAAAAAAACCAATCTTGAATGCCACAAATGTGGAAGTACAGAGCACTTCATCAAGGATTGCCAATGTGGAAGAATGAAAAGGGCATGGGAAAGACAAGGGATTCAAGAAGACCGTTGAACAAAGAAAACTTTAACAAGACTGACTTTCGCAAGGCCATGATCGCTGCTTGGGGAGAGACTGAAAGTGATGATGAAACTGTAGTTCCCGAAGAGGAAGAGACAGCAAACCTATGTCTCATGGCTAGGCATGAAAGCAAGGGGAAAGAATCCAAAGGAAAGCAGGTACATATCTCTACTCCATTTTCTGTCCATCTATCCAAGTTAAGAAAAAATAAATTAATAGAGTTGTTAAAAGAGACACAGAATAAATTAGAAAATTGCAATGATAAGTGTCTCCAATTAGAAAAGGAGCTCAAGTTTAGCAAAGACCATGTTTCATATATAAACACCTTTAGATCCGATGTCCAAAACAGATTTTTCGGTTTGTTGGACCAAAACATAATTCTAAAGGAAAATATGGAGAGAATTAAAAAGGAAAATGTTATTCTTAATATTTAGTTATCGCAATACAAACTATTAGGCTTAAATAAAGAATTGAATGATACATCTACTAAGGATTTGTGCAATGATTTTCAAAATTTAAAATTGAATCTAGAATCCAACCATATCAATGATGATAAGCTTGAATTAAATTCAAGAGAAAAAGGGAAAATCAAAATTATTCCCAAATGGATTCAAGATGCCAAAAGTAAAAATTCACAAGGCCTAAATTATTTTAAGAATAACAAGAAGAAAAAGGCTTACGTTGATCTCCCTAGTGACAAAATTTGTTCCTTCTGTGGAAGAACTGGCCATCTGAAGGACCAGTGCACCAAAAAGGAACAGCACACTGTCTTCAACAGAAATTATGTCGATAACATTCCGATTAAGAAAAATGATACATGCAAAATCGACAAGGAACCTAAGAAAGTCTTGGTTCCTGTAACTAACCATTAATTTTTTTTTCAGGTCCAAGTGAGGGGGAACAGCTCATGGTATCTCAATAGTGGGTGTTCCAAGCACATGAAGGGTGACAATATGAAGGGTGAGATGATCGCCAAAGGAAAGGTTGGAAGGTCAAGTTCCCATGCAATCGATAATGTGTTTTTAGTCGAGAATTTGAAACATAACATACTTACTTTTGAAAAGTGCATTATTTCTAGGAATGACACAGGAGACACCGTTCTTGAGGGAATCAGAAAAGGGAACACTTATGTTGTGGACCTGGACACTGTTCCCAAAACTAGGTCATGCTAGCTATACCTTTATCAATTCATTAAGATCAAAAGACCTAGTTAGAGGACTACCAGCTATAAAATTCCTTAAGGATGAAATTTGTGATCCTTGTGCCAAAGGAAAACAAGTAAGGTCATCTTTTAAATCAAAGAATGTTGTGACCACCTCTAAACCACTTGAATTACTACATATGGATCTATGTGGACCTATGAGAATAAAAAGCTGTAGTGGCAAAAGATATGTGTTTGTTATTGTTGATGATTATAGTAGATTTACTTGGACTTTATTTTTAGTTAGTAAAGATGAAGCTTTTAATGAGTTTGTTTCTTTCACTTACAAAATACAAAAATCTACCAATAATCAAATTATTCACATAAAGTCAAATCATGGTAAAGAATTCGAAAATTCAAGTTTCATGTATTATTGCAATGAACATGGATTAAGTCATAATGTTTTGGCACCAAGAACACCACAACAAAATGGTGTAGTTGAAAGAAAAAATAGAACCTTAGAGGAAATGGCTAGAACCATGTTAATTGCTAGTGGTTTACCTAGAAATTTTTGGGCCGAGGCTGTTAATACTGCATGTTATATTTTGAATCGTGTATTAATAAGACCAATCACTTCTAAAACACCCTATGAGTTACATAAGGGTGTAAAACCAAATATCTCCTATTTTCGTGTATTTGGATGCAAATGTTTTGTTCATGTTAATGGGAAACGATATATAGGAAAGTTTGATGATAGAAGTGATGAAGCAGTATTTCTTTGGTTATTTATCACATAGTAAGGCTTATAGAGTTTATAACAAAAGAACAATGAGCGTGGAAGAATCCGTTCACATAATTTTCGATGAAACTAACTTTTTTTCAAGTGAACAGGATACAAATAATTTTAAGATATGTCTTGCAAATCTAGAACATGATGATGAAAAATTGAAAGTGCACGATCAAGGAACAGCAGGTGAACAGCCGTTTCCAGAAGAAGCAGAAAGGCTTGATCATAATCTAGAACTGCCAGTTCAACAGGACCAGCAGACTGTTCCCAATCTAGCTGTTCCCACAGAAGAGCAAGCTAATCTAGTAGCTGAACAGAATGACGATCAAGCTGATGAAACAGAACATGCTACTGTTCTCACAAGAGAATTTGTGCCCAAACCTTAGAAATATCAATGTTATCATCCTCTTGATTTGATTATAAGTGATTTGAATAAAGGAACACAAATTATATCTCAAATGAGAAACTTTTGTGCACACTTTGCGTTCCTATCAACACTTGAACCCAAAAATCACGAAGAAGCTCTAAAGGATTCCGAATGGATTGTAGCCATGCAAGATGAATTGAATGAATTTGAAAGAAATAAAGTATGACATTTGGAACCCAAACCAAAACATAAAAAGGTAATTGGTTTAAAATAGGTATTTCGGAACAAATTAGATGAGCATGGAATAATTGTAAGAAACAAAGCAAAGGCTCGTGGTCAAAGGGTACAATCAACAAGAAGGTATTGATTATACAGAGACATTTGCACCGGTAGCAAGCGTTGGCTCATGTGCTAGATTTCAATCTAATCCTAAAGAATCACATCTCACTACAGTTAAACGAATCTTAAGATATCTGAAAGGAACATATGACTTGTCCCTATTTTACCCTAAAAGTGATGTCTATAATTTGAAAGGTTTTAGTGATGCAAATTATGCAGAAGATCTTTTGAATACATTAAGTACGTCAGGTATGGTACAATTTCTTGGCTCATGTTTAGTGTCATGGTGTTCAAAGAAACAAAACACTGTTGCATTATCCACTACCGAAGCTGAATACGTAGCAGCAGCAGCTTCCTGTTCCCAAATGCTTTGGATAAAACAGCAGCTAAGAGATTTTGGTATGAAATTTGAATGTGTTCCTATATTTTGCGATAATACCAGTGCCATATGTATATCTAAAGATCCAGTGCATCATTCACGAGTAAAACACATCCACATTAGGCATCATTTTCTGAAGGACAATGTTGAAAATAAAAATATTATTGTAAAGCATGTAAACACTAACGAGCAAATAGTTGATATCATGACTAAACCGCTTCCAAGGGAACAACATGAGAAAATGAGATTAGAACTAGGCATGATCAAGTTGCATTGAAGTAAGTGACAAATGTGATCCTTAAAGACAAAATGAAAATTGAAAAAGTCGATCAACCACAAAAATCTTGATTGAAAAATCAATTATCGAAAGGATCATGTACGCACTATTTAAAAGTATATACTATGAATGCTCTTATGATTGCATGTTTAATTTGATCAGACTGTAGTAGTATAAAATTTCAATTTATTTTATTCTCATAAAATTTCATATTTTTCAATTTATATATTTATCCAGCAATTTCTTTTAAAATAGCGGGAGTTAAATCATCATAGTTCTTCAATAAATCCATCTGTTTTCATTTCACACTTTGTGTCCATATGCATAAATTAAATGAGGAACATGAAACACCTAAACATGGTATCATAAAACACACGGCCCCTCACACTCATTATATACACTCTCACACGTCAAACCCTAACCCCTTCATCTTCAATTGCAATCAACACTCAATCCTAAAATCATCTTCATCTTCTCGCATTTTCTGCAAATTTCACCAACTCACTAAATCACCATGAGAACTAAGAGTTGTACACCCAAGATGAAATAACCCAAACCTTTAAGACTTGTTCACCCAACACTTTTATTAACTTCTCAAGAGTCATCCTCGAAAGAACAGCAGGACGCTCCTGATGGCTCTAAAAGGCAAGCAAGGAACAAGAGAAAAAGACCATCCACTTCAAAGAAATCATCTTCAGGAAAGAAGGCAAAAGTTGATGTTCACTTGAACGCTGAAGAAGTGTCAAAAGAAATGATGGTTGGGTTTGGACTAGACAAACAATGGTATGAATCAACCTTTTTCCCTGAGTTACACGCTATATTACAAACTCAGTCTTGGGAATCTTTGATCGCAGAATATTGCTGCAATCCAATATACCCAAAACTGATGCGTGAGTTTGTCTTGAATTTTTCTGTTAACCATGGTGTTTGTTCGAGTTCTGTTAAAGAAGTTAAAATAGAACTCAATAGTCAGAAATTGGGAGAGTGGCTAGGTGTGCCCGCAAATGGATTTGATGTTTATTATGTTGGATCAAAAATAACTTTCTTTGAAATAGATGAAAAGAGTGTTTGGAAGTTTTTAGGGATCACCGAAGAAGGAGGGAAGGTGAGCCACAATGCACCTTCCCCTCTACATAAATTGTTGTATAACATTGCTCGTAGATTTGTTTTGCCGTGAAATTCCAAATGCAGTGAAGTAAGTCTGCGAGATGCTACCCTAATTTACTACATGGCTAACAATATCAAAATCAATTTTCCCTCATTAATGATCTCTCATTTAAGTGAATGTACATCTAAAGGTTGTGTGATAGGGTATGGAGGTTTGTTGACTTGGATTTTCAGGAAGATGGGTGTTCCCCTAGAAGTTCAAAACTTTCCCATGGGTCCGAATAATATGATAGGTGCCAAGTGCTTAAGTAACTTACACCTTAAATTGAATGAGAATGGGACCCTTGAGAATGTTGGTGAAACAATCAATATTAATTCTGATAATAAGGAGGAAACCGATAAAGGAGAGGATGTAATGGAGGAACAGAAGGAGGAAGGATCTATAAATAAGGAACAGAAGACTGTTCATTCTGCCACTGAGAATGCAGAAGGACATTCTGAGAAGGAGAAGGAGGACTTTGGTGTCAGCAAGGAGGAGGTATCTGTGCCTATAATGAAGCAGTCTTGCTCAACCTCAAGGAAGAGCAAAAGGCTTGCTGCCAAAGGGAAAAGACCTATAGTTGTTCTTGATGATGACACTGGGGTTAAACCAAGTAATCCCCCCTCACCAAAGCCAACTGCTCCATCATCCCATCATTTCCCATCACCACCACCATCACCAATACCAACTTCATCACCACCTGTTCACAAATCACAACACCAAGGCTTTGACCAGACAATAGTTCCTACAGCTCCTTTACTCTCTATTCTCCTCAAACTTGATGAATTGCAGGCTCACTTCGTTACATTTCAAGATGAAGTTTGTGTTTCCTTAGCCTCTCTAATTGACCAGATGACTCAAATGGAGGATCGTTTGGGTGCTAAACTGGATACTGTGGAGGTGGAAACAAAATATATAGATGATGAAGCTCCTGCATCCTAATTCTTCCTGATACTTTTTAATATCTTTTCTGCGTTGTAACCATAACTTTCTTCAAACTTTTGTTTTGGTACCAGCTGGGGTACTGTTTATCTAATTCATACTATCAACTACATTTTCTTTGTGCTACTAATTTCTTGTGAAGATTAATCATTGCTGATCATGTTTTGCATTCATTGGTACTTGCTTTTAATTTTTGCATACTTAATCGATCTTTGGCTATAAGTTTAGTGCTGTGGTTTGATTGTTCTAATTCTTTTTGATTGATGTCAAAAGGGGGAATATTTGGCACAAACTTGAAGAATGCTTGAGTAAGCTTAGTCTGTATCTACATCTATTATGTTGGACATTAGGATTGAGGTTATGATTCATGATCTAAGATTATTTGCTGTAGTATTTCGTTGATTGCTGATTGCTAAGTATTGTTTTGTTAATCTTCTGTTAACTTTACATGTTCATCATCATCTAATCTATTCTGACGAACTGATAAAATTGAGATAAGTATCAAACTAATTGCTTTTAAGCTTTGACTCTTAAGCTCTGATTGTTTGCTCTTATCTTACTGGAATTACTTATGTTACATGATGTAATTGTATGCTGAGATAAAATTGCTAAATTGATTCAGAATCTTGGTTTGTTGTGTTTATTCTTAGAGTAATTTGATTTATGATATGCTTGGTAAATTATATTTACTAAGTTATGAAGAGTTGTTTTAATCTCTAACTTGCTCTTCAAAATTGGTTTTACTCTACTTTGGTTTAAGTTAGTTTAAAAGTTTGTCATCATCAAAAAGGGGGAATTTGTTGGACCTTTTGAGTTTTGATGATGACTACACTTTATTTAAGCAAATATGTCTTTAGAGATTGTGTGTAGGTTGATATCCGATCTTGATTATGATCGTAGATAGCACCTAGGACTTGGTTTATGGAAACATACATGTCGAAAGGATTCAAAGGATGCTAGGAGAATATATCGCTTGGGATGTAAAATGGAGACAGCAAATATACTGTTCCCAAGTTGGATGTTCTAGCAAAACTGGAATTCAGAGACAGCGCACTGTTCCTGAGATGAAGTCAGCCTACGTTAACTTGAAATTCTGATTATTTATTTTTAATTACTATTTTTAGTTAATGTATTAAATAAAGTTAATCTGTTGCAATTATAATTTATTAAAGTTAACTGGCAATGCTTTTTCTAAAAGTAACTAACGTTTTAATTAAATTTCTTTTAGGACTTATATTTAGTAAATAAATGAAATTTACTAAATATAGGAACAGCAACCGGTTTTCCTAAGAGTTTAGAATAACCGATTCCTAAAATAAGTAACCATCACTATTATTAGTAATAATCAAACGTCCCTATTTATAGTAAGCTCAACCGTATCAATTTTTAGCATACAGTTCCCGCAGTTATCATTGGAAAAAAAACCGCAGCAAAAATTTAGGATACGGGAACTGTTGCTTAAGGGAACAAAAGCTATTATTAGTAAATGGGAACAAGGGTTATTGGTGTTATAATTGCGTACTTGATTTAATCAAGTTTTATGCCTACTTTAAGGAGATAACCGTCTGTTAGTTTAAATCCACATTATTCCCATGATCATTTTGGATAAGGAATAATGGATTGGATTGTTCCATTTTATTAGAGATTTTATTTTTTATAAATAGCAATTGAATTCGGCTGTTCCTAAGTATCCAACGTATGAACTTTGTTATTTTCATGCGATTAGTTTAAATCAACATTTGATAACTTTGAGTGAAGCTAGTGTGGAGTTTAGCTTTTAGTGAAGCCAAGTTTGTTGCTCTGAGTGAAGCAATTTGAGAGAGAAGTTGGCCTAGTTGATTCGCTTCGAGTGAAGTAAGGTGTTTATTGTAATTGTAACTAGTTGCCTTAAACATAGTGGATAATTTAGAAATTCCGAGGGGTCGTGGTTTTTCCTTCTATTTAGGCCTAGAAGGTTTCCACGTAAAAATTGTTTGTCTCTTTTAATTATTTCGCTCTAAGTTTAAGCTTTATTTATTTTATTCAATTCCGCAAAAACAGGACAAAAACGCTTAAACTAGTAACAACAACAATTCACCCCCCCTCTTGTTGTTGTTCCCGTTCCTATTTGAGTTTACACTTAACTGTGGAGTTCTTAGTAAATGAGCTCTCATGTAAAGAAGATGCACTTTGTTGATATGAGTAGTCTATCAATCTCTTTTCAAGCTAAATCTGGGGCATTACAGGTGAAAACACAAATACAGAAATTCTCTCTAATCAAACTAAATTTAAGGAGTACAGAGGTAATTTTAAAAATCAGAACCAGAACATCCCCAATAAATAACATTGGTAAAGTTTAATTATATAGAAAATCAGTTGCACAAGAGTAGCAGAAACACCATTTTGAAGTAGGATCTCAACAAACGCAACAACATCAACACCCTGAAAATAACCAATTCCCATGCGTTTCTTCTCTGACCCTTCAAACAAATTACACAACTTTTCCCGCTTCTGATTGAGGCTTTACTCTACTCATTGAGACCATTTTATACAAAGGTTAAACATTTTATTCGACTTTGAAATTTGCTCCAATTTACTGTACAAATCAAACTCAAGCTACGAATTCACATAACCTCTACAACGATGAATTGACCACTAATATGTATAATTCAATTCACAATATCAAACCTTAAGATCAAATTTTTTAACTTAACCTTCTCATTCAAAAACACCTCAAATTCTTCCTTAATTTCAAGGGCAACATTACTTTACAAAAAAATGGTGAATTTAACCTCAATGAGAAGTATGAGCTTTAAAAGCAAAGCAAAATGAGATTCAAAAGAAAAAAGCTCACTTGATTTCTAGATGTAACAAGATTTTTCACCATGAACAAATTTGTATTGCTCCTTTCCTCCAAGCATTCAAGCCTTAGAAGATCTTGACTTAATGTAATTAATTAACAGGTTATCCTTAAAAAAATGACTTTCTAGATGATAAAAAGTTTTCACTTTTTGATCTCAGAGAGGCATTATTAATGAATCCAAGAGAATGTGTAGGTACAATATATGGAGTACTAATACAATGGTGTTTCCCAGGAATCAACCTTACACTCGAAGATTAGGAACGGGCGAGGCAGCTTCAAGCCAATCAACATTTTAGTGTATTGACCCAATTGAATTTAATCACTAAGAATAAATCATCATGTTCACCAGGAAGAGCAACAACATAAGTAGCAGGAGATGAATCAAAAACATTCAAATAAAACCCTTAATTTTGAAACAAATCACTACCTAAAAATGCTCGAACAATACTCACAACTTGCAATAAAGGCGAACTATCCTCACAAGCGACTTTCACATCTGGATTTAAGCTTTAACAAAATCATCAATATGCAATAACTTTGAGTTGCCTAAGCTTATTCGATTGCTTCTCTTTCGATTTCGAAATTTGACAGGCTTCATCAAGTTGTTTCTCCTGCATTAAAAACTTTTATTTCCAATTCTTATCAACTTTCTTCTCTTTTAAATCCAACCAGTGGCGGACCTATGATTTGAAATATGAGATTGTGGGCTTGATAAAAGCGCCTTGATTCTCATTAACAAGTAAAACATAGCTTGAAAGACAACTATTTAAATAAAGAAAAACGAAGACAAAACTCAATTGGTTACAAGAATTAACAATAGAACATTTCTTGATGATTTTTAATTTTATTCATGAATAACAATCAATGCAATCATACACAAATACAAATACAAATTCTAATTCTAAATTAAAATATCATAATTCAACGCAAATTAAAAATGAAATTATCATTATTTAAAGCAAATAAAATTGATATTATCCTAATTTAAAGCAAATTAAAATTCTAATTCATGAACAAATAATACCTAAATCATACACAAATAAAATGAAATTTTCAGGCTTTGATTTTCTCGACAACATCTTTGGACTTTTAGTTACAAATACATTCAAACAATCCTCTAATTATACATACAAATTTTGTGCAATTCAAACAGAATCTGTCTAAGTCAATTTTATATCATTCATGGCCAAGTCAATCCATTACATGGACCACTAGAGTGAACATAATACATGGCCATGTCAATTCTTTTCTTTGTATTTTAATACTCAAAGTATTTTTATAACCATCATAGATAAAAGTTCGATCGATTGTTGAAGAAGATAGTCAAACCCTAAAAGCATTAATCAAACCCTGTTAGACAAAAAACATTTACAGCCTAATTTTTCACCCAAATTGATTGAAATTGATTATTGAAGATAATACTGAAACCCTAAAAACATTAATTAAGATCCAAAACCCAAACTTAACTTATTAATCATCAAAATGATAGAACAAAAAGATAGAACCAAAACCCTAAAAAACCTATGGTTACAATCGAGCTAAAAACACATAATTGTAAAAGTCACTATGCTATACAGAAAAGTAACTATGTCATAAATCTGAAAAATGTTCTTAATTTATCACATAATATTCTTTTTTAAATATATTTTTTTTTCCAGATTGCATAAATTGAGGCCCTACAAATAGCACTCACGCTACGTTGTTGTTTTTGAAGGTTGTACCTTCAAAGCATTTCATCTAGGCATTTCTGACTTTTTATTTATTATATGTTTAAATCTAATGTCCATCCATTTTGTAATTTCATCTAGGCATTTCTGATTGAGTGGACATTCAAAGAATGTGTTGAATACTTTCCTTGAGGCAGCGCAAAGACGGTATGAGTTGTCTGGTGTCACTCCTATATTGTGAAGCTTGTCTTTGGTATTAACAATAAAACACATAATAGAAAATCAGACTGATAAATCTGTTTTTGGAAAGAAAGACAATATTCAATCACCTGCAACTCTATTATCGAATTACTAATATGGCACCTCTACGAAGTCTCCCCTGAACCACGCAATAATATAAATTACTTACACTATTGATGTAACACTTGAATTTCCTCCCGTCCTTTACCGTTTTGGTTTCGTACAAGGGGTCAGAAATTCAGCCCTGAATTTCCGACCCCTTGTACGAAACCAAAATCGTAAGGACGGGAGGAAATTCAGATGTTACAACTGAGTTGATAATTATTATGTTGCATGTGAATTTTTACACACTTATCCTATTGCAACTCTCATAATACTCAAACTTAAAATAAATACCAATAATCTTTACCATTTTATATATACTCCCCATATTCGACATTAGTTGAATATCTCCCAAATTCAGCTTTAACATTGCTAATCAATTTATCTCTCTATATAAGTTGCTGTTCGTAGTTAACTTATTATATATAACAACTTGCTCTTAATTAAAGTAATCGTCCCAATGATTTCATATAATAAAAATATTATACTCAAAATGTCAATTAAAAGTTAAGTAATTACTATGCTATGTGAAATAATTGCTTGATTAGAGTCTAAGTATCAAACTTAACCTCTAATGTTACCAAGATCGAAAGGCACGAAGTAACTTTGATGATCCAATATAATTCCAATTACTATGACAATGTTTAAAAGAAATTAAACAATGCAAAAGAATACAAAGATTTAAGGAGATTCACCCAATAATGGCTACGTCCTTCATGGTGTGTAATTATTTGCTTATATTATCACAATTGAGAAATACAACTCTTAAAATGAAGTATTACAAATAATGTAAGAGAATGCAAAGGCTATGTGTTTTGGGCTTACGGATTTGTATTTGATGTGTTTGGATGAACAAATTAGCTCCCTATTTATAGGGGAGATCACACTAATCAACATTCAATACATTAAAGCTATGAATTAATAACACAGCTCCAAGGACTTGAAGAGTCAAAACAGCATCCAAGGAGGTGTCAGAAGGTCCGCTCGACCAAATTAGAGGCTCGCTCGGTCGAGCAGGCTACAGGAGGCTACTGGTAGGATTTTTTTTGTTCGCTCCACCCACCCAGGAGCTCGCTCGGTCGAGCGGCCTTTAGAGAGCATTCTGAAAGTTTTTCTCGACTAAACATAGTAGAGCATCTTCAATCAGACCTTCACACTTCTTCATTAAGTCCCATAACTCTCATGGTTAACTCATACTTTATTACCTTCATTAATCCATACTTTAATCACCATCATAAATCATAAACATTAAGTCACAACTTAATACACCCATTCAAATCATCCATAGGATTCCATCCCATGAGTCACACATGAATGCACACATCAATTGTGCACTAAAGTCACACCATTAATCTCAACAATCTCCACCTTTACATATGTTCACCCAAGTTAAAGCATTTATCAATTCGTTTCATCTTACAAGAATTTAAACAAGAAAAGAGCTAGACCAACAAAGTCAACAAACAAATCAAACTTGGTTGTAGGCAATGGCTTTGTCATCATGTCGATCGGGTTATCTTTAGCATCAATCTTCTTCAAAATCACCCTTTTGTGCTCAACTTCATCCTGGATGAAATTATACTTGATATTAATGTGTTTGCAGCTTTTATGAAATGTATTTTGATTCCTAGCCAAGTGAATTTCACTTTGACTATCATATTGCACACTTACCAAACAGACCTTATTGCACATCTCACCAACTAGACCTTTGAGCCGCTTTGCTTCTTTGAATGACTCTGCAACGGCTATGTTCTACAACGGCTATGTACTCAGCTTCGGTTGTTGAAAGGGCAACTACATCTTGAAGTGCTGATTGCCAACTCATCGCCGTACCACCCAATGTGAACACAAATCCACTTTTGGATTTTCTAGCATCAAGATCACCTCCATAGTCCGAATCACAAAACCCGATTAGTTTGCTTGAGTCCTTCCCATGCATGAGACAAACATTAGAAGTACATTTTAAATACCTCAATAACTCCTTAAGTGCCACCCAATGTCCCTTCCCCGGATTAGACATATATCTACTTACCAAAATCACCACGTGAGCCATGTCGGGCCTAGAACATACCATGGCATACATTACACTACCAACGGCACTTATGTATGGAATTCTTACCATTTGCTCTTCTTTTACCTTTGTTTGTGGACAAAATTTCTTGGACAATTTGAAATGAGAGGATATAGGAGTAGACACACCTTTAGCATCTTCCATGGAGAAGTGTTGCTGAACTTTTGCCTAAAGTATAAAACATCCTTAGCCCGATCTCTCAAAATCTCTATCCTAAGAATCTTCTTGGCTTCACCAAGATCCTTCATATTAAATTCACTTGAAAGCAATTCTTTCAAGTTCACCACCTCAAACAAAGAATTACATGTTACTAGCATATCATCAACATACAAGAACAAATATAAAAGAGAACCATTTTTATGTTTCTTAAGATAAACACAACTATCATAAGAACTTCTAACAGAATCATGCGAAATCATGAAAGAATCAATCCTCTTGTACTATTGCCTTGGCGATTGCTTCAACCCATACAATGATCATTTCAATCTACACACATACCCTTCTTTACCGGCGACTTCAAAACCTTTCGATTGCTTCATAAAAATTTCTTCTTCAAGCTTACCATGAAGAAACGTCGTTTTCACACCCAATTGATGCAAATCTAAGTCCTCGATCGCCAGCAAAGCTAGTAGTGCCCTTATAGAAGAATGCTTCATAAGCGGTGAAAATAACTCATGAAAATCGACACCCTCAATTTGAGAGTATCCTTTTGTTACTACCCTTGCTTTGTAGAAGGGAGCAACACCACTAGAAGGACCCTCCTTCCTCTTGAATATCCACTTGCACCCAACAATCTTCTTTTTCTTTGGTTCTTCAACGATATCCCAAGTTTCATTCTTTGCAAGTGATTCCATCTCTTGCTTTATGGCTATCAACCATTTGCTTGAGTCTTTGGAGGCCATAGCCTCCTTGTACTTACTTAATTCATGCAACCCTTCGACTTCGCTACCAATGTTGAGAGCATATGCAACATAATCACACTCTTCAATGTACCTCCTTGGAGCCACGATCTTCTTATTTTGCCTTGTTGTGGACAAAGAAGGAGATTTTTGTTGAACATCATCATTTTAATCTTCATCAATATTAATTGTGCATCGATAGGATCAATTACAACATCATTTACAACATTTTCAATGGGTTTTTCTACACTAGAAACTAACATGCTATTTTCATCATATACAACGTCTCTAGAGGTGATTATTTTTTTAGACACATTACACCATATCCTATACCCCTTTATACCCACTCCATATCCCATAAATACGCATTTTCTAGCCCTAGGTTCTAACTTTCCACTCATTAACATGAATATAAGCCGGATAACCAAAGACTCTAAGACTAGAATAATTTATCGGAGTGTTGTACCGCACTTCTTGTGGTGTTTTGAATTTCAAGGCAGTATGAGGTGAGCAATTTCTCAAGTAGCATCTCGTAGCCACCGCTTCGGCCCAAATTTGCTTCCCTAATTTTGTTTGGTTTAGCATACACCGAGCCCTCTCCAACAATGTTTTGTTTATCCTCTCCGCAACACCATTTTGTTGAGGACGCCCACTACAAGTCCTATGTCTAACATTGCCTTCACTAGCACAACATTGAAGAAATTTATTATCAACAAATTCAAGACCATTTCGGTTCATAAGATCTTGATGCTCCTACCGGTCTTTTTCTCAATTATTTTCTTCTATTCTAAGAAAACATCGAATACTTAATGTTTTTTTCTTCTATTCTAAGAAAACATCGAATACTTAATTTTTTTGTTTTATGAAGTAACACCAAACTTTCCTTGAGAAATCATTAATGAAGGTTAACAAGTAATTACAACCAATAAGTGAGGGCTTTCTTAAAAGCCCTCATAAATTGGAATGAATATAGTCAAGAATTTCCTTAGTGTTGTGTATGGCGGTTTTAAAACTAACCCTTTTGTGTTTCCCATAAACACATTATTTGCGAAATCCATGGTTCCCGACTTTTTACCATCAAATAAACCTTGTTTAGAAAGTTCATACACACCTCATTCTCCCATGTGAATAGGTCTCAAGCGCTAAAGTGTTGTTTCTTGACCAGATGTTGTGTTTGTGGAAATATTTGCCGAGCCGGAGATAGTTGAACCTTCAAGAGCATACAAAATCCCATTCATCTTCCCCTTCATCACCACAAGTGACCCTCTAGCAATCTTCATAACTCCACCTTCACAAGTGATCCTACCCCCAATCTTATCAAGAGTAACCAAAGATATGAGATTCTTTTTTAAACCCAGAACATGCCTCACATATGTCAATGTTCTTACCATCTAATGTGCTCGTTTAAGAACATATTTATGTCCCCATTATAGTGTCGAGTCTCACTATTTTATATTGGTTTATACATATTCCGCTCGATCTTACCTTGTTCTTGTCTCCTAGGTGTTTTAAGTCATTTCAGGTGTTTTTGGAGATTTCGAGGTCAAGTGGCCTGAGTTCAAGGCTTAGACACAATTTTTGAAGATGAGACATGAGTATCGAAGCATTCCCAAGCACTACAACTTATTCTTGAGGGCCTCGGCAAGCTTGGAAAGCATTGCACACTTAAACGAAGCAATTAAGAGCACCCAAAGGTATCATTTTGCCGAATGGCCCGCAATTCGGGCGAATGGATTGTGTTTGTTTACTTGGGTCGAGTCTAAACATCTCTAGAAATGGCGAGCAAGCAATATTCGGTTGAATGGTTTGATGATTTAGTTGAATGGATAAAGAAATGCCAAGATTCGTGCACAAAGTTGCTGAAATCCCCGAATAAAGACCATTTAGGCGAATGGACAAAGCATTCCGGCGAATAGCCCTATCCATTCGGTCGAATAGGTCTTAATGTAATAGCTATATATACTCAACTTTTTTGAATGTAATAGCTATGCCTACTTTGAGAGACTCCCTCTCAACTTAGAACATCAATCTTTATTGCTTTTTCTTTCATTTATGCCCTAGTGTAGTTTAAAGCTTTCATTTACATTCAAGCCTCGTATCGTTGGATTTCTCTTGTTCTTTCTTTCAAGCTTTTGGTTTATATAAGTTTATTTCATCTTTATTTCTTTCTTTCAATACTTTCATTAAATGCTTTGATTTTCTTTCTTTACATTTTCTTGAGTAGGTACTTCATTTATTGCTTACTTGTTCTTCATTACTTGTTCTTTATTATTTTTGTCATTATTTATTGCTTTCTCCTTAGTTTCTTGTTGGTTTATTTATTTCTTGTTCTTTATGCTTTCAATTATGCTCTCATTTACTTGCTTTGCCTTACTTATCTTTAGTATGTGTGAATAGTTGTCTTAGAGGTTGCCTTACTTATCTTTAGTATGTGCTTTGCCTTTACCTTTTCTTTCGTATCCATGCTATTTAAACTCTACATGAGCCAAATATTCCTTATCTTGACTTAGAGGATAGCTAAGTGATGGTGGGGTTGATGTGTCTTACCTTATGTTGTGGGCTTTTTTGCTAGTATAGCGCTTGTTTGTTTATCATGACTCTATTCATTCATATTTTGCTCATATTTTCTCTGTCCCTTTTCCTCTTGTGCACATAGTGATTATCATATATGTACTTATACATATTCATCGAGTGACGAAACCCTCCTTTTGTTCTGCAAAGAAACCCACATGTTTATACTATCCATTTTAGTGAGGAAATCAATACTTGCATTTGAGAAATGAGCTTGAAAACACAAATTGTGATGAAATTAAAAATTTTTAATGGTGTTTTATGATAGAGTTCATTTGTGCTTTATTTGTGGTTTTGGGGTTAATATCATTATTGGATATGGTGTTTATTGGTTTGTTATGAGGTGTTTGTGGTATCTATTATCTTGGATCATTTGCTATCCTCTACTTTAGCGCCACATTCCCAAATGTATCCCACCTTAACCCAAGCCTACGTTACAACCCTTCACAAACTGGTTCGACTTGGTCTAATTACTATGTTCTGTGCTGGAGTGTAGATATGAAACAATCCTCAAGATTTGCCTCTATTAGGTGTTTGATTCCCGACTAATCCTTAGTCGGACGCTTATGAGTGAAACACGAACCATACCCAAACACATGAGCGTTATCGCATATTTCTCACTTCTTTTGAGAAATAACCCGGGGAGCGTAGACTTGTGATCTCTCTATGTAGAGGGTAGCTTACCTAGTGATCCCGAGTCCACGGAACTGGGTGTTCTTCTTGTTATTGCGCTTTAATAAGCCCATTGTACTTGCACACCCATGGTTAGGGAAGAGTATTCACTGGTGGAAAAAACCTCATTTGCTGCGGTTCTTTGGCTATACTGCGATTTTTGCCACAAGCAATAGTGATAGCAGCAAATTGTCTTATTTAAATGCAACGGTTTAAAACTGCAGCAAAAAAGGGCATTATTTGCTGCGGGCTACCCAAAATCGCAACAAATAATTAAGACTATTTGCTGGGGGCCACAAGAATACCGCAACAAATAATTAAGACTATTTGCTGCGGGCCACAAGAATACCGCAACAAATAATTAAGACTATTTGTTGCGGTTTTCTTGTGGCCCGCAGCAAATAGTCTTAATTATTTGCTGCGGTTTCGGGTAGCCCGCAGCCAATAGTTGGTATTTTTTTTTCGTTTAATACTAATAATAATCCAATAATAATGTACAATATTATAAACAATAATTAATGCAATAATCCAATAATAATCACAAATAAACACCAATAATCTTTGTAATAATAAACTCTCGATCGTATATATATATAATATAATATTATGTACATACATATATATAATATGCATTAAAGTCCTCAAAAATCTATACTAATTACAATTTATCAAGGACAAAAATTAGCAAGATACGCGGCAATCTTGTCTTTTAATTCGCGCATCTCTCCATTTCTCAGAGGGCGTGTTTCCCTCGGAACGTCGTATAAAACCTATAATATGATATAAAATTAAAAGATTAATAAACAATAGATTTTACCAATAAAATTTAAGAATGTAACAAATACTTACGGCGTTTATATTTTCAACTCCAACCTCCTTTATGGATTTTACAATATCATCCATGTATTTCAGCGTATAATAGCCGCAATCAACGGAATTAGATGGTTGTTGAAAGCACTAAGAAATAATATGTTAGTGCCAAAAAAACTTTAAAACGCATAAAATCGCAACTAAATTAACACGTAATTTCTAGCATAAGACTATGATTTACAATTCTAACCACTTCAACACAATAATATATACCAAATATTGTTGTGAGCCATGTTTCGTGCAAAACAAACCAAGTTTGAGCTACTTTATGCGCAAAAGTGCCAAAAACACTTAAAACCCTTAAAATTGCAACTTAACACGTAATTTCTAGCATATGACTATGATTTTCAATTATAACCACTTCAACACAATAATATATACCAAATAGTGTTGTGTGCCGAGTTTCATGCTAAACAAACCAAGTTTGAGCTACTTTATGCGCAAAAATGCAAAAAACGCTTAAAAACCCCTAAAGTCATACACGTAATTTCTAGCATATGACTAAAAATTTCAATTCTAACCACTTTAATACAATAATATATACCAAATAGTGTTGTGTGCCAAGTTTCGTGCAAAACAAACCAAGTTTGAGCTAGTTTATGCGCAAAAGTGCCAATAACGCTTAAAAACCCTTAAAATTGCAATTTAACACGTAATTTCTAGCATATGACTATGATTTTCCATTCTAACCACTTCAACTTAATAATATATACCGAATAATGTTGTGTGCCAAGTTTCGTTAAAAACAAACCAAGTTTAAGCTACTTTATGCGCAAAAGTGCCAAAAGCACTTCCAAACCCATAAAATTGCAACTTAACACGTAATTTCTAGCAGATGACTATGATTTTAAATTCTAAACACTTCAACACAATAATATATACAAAATAGTGTTGTGTGCCATGTTTTGTGCAAAACAAACCAAGTTGTACTTTATGCGCAAAAGTGCCAAAAACGCTTAAAAACCCTTAAAATCGCAATTAACACGTAATTTCTAGCACATGACTATGATTTTCAATTCTAACCACTTCAACACAATAATATATGACAAATAGTGTTGTGTGCCAAGTTTCGTGCAGAATAAACCAAGTTTGACCTACCTTATGCGCAAAAGTGCCAAAAATGCTTAAAACTCTTAAAATTGCAACTTAACACATATTTTCTAGCATATGACTATGATTTTCATTTCTAACCACTTCAACACAATAATATATACAAAGTAGTGCTGTGTGTTAAGTTTCGTGCAAAACAAACCAAGTTTGAGCTACTTTTATGCTCAAAAGTGCCAAAAACGCTTAAAAACCCTTATAATCGCAACTTAACACGTAAGTTCTAGCCTATGACTATGATTTTCAATTCTAATCACTTCAACACAATAATATATACCAAATAGTGTTGTGTGCCAAGTTTCTTGCAAAACAAACCAAGTTTGAGCTACTTTGTGCGCAAAAGTGCCAAAAACGCTTAAACACCCTTAAAATCGCAACTTAACACGTAATTTTTAGCATATGACTATGATTTTCAATTCTAACCACTTCAACACTGTAGGAATGCTAATAGATGATCGAATGCAACCAGAGGGGGGGGGGGTGAATTGTTGTGTAGTAGGTTTATGATTTTTGCCTCTAATTTTTGCGGAATTGTATCAAGTAAAGAACAAAACTTAAACTTAAAAACGAAAAGAAAAATAATAAAAGGAGACAAAGATTTTACGTGGAAACCTTCTTGGCCTAATAAGAAGGAAAAACCACGACCCCCCGGGATTTCAAAAATTCTCACTATGTTTAGGCAATCAATTACAATTACACCAAACAATATTTGCTTCACTTGAAGCTTCTCAATTCTCTAAATGCTTCACTCGAAGCTTCTCTACTTAGGCCTACTTCTCTTCTCTTCTCTTTCTCTCCTTCTCTTTCTCTTCTCACGCTTCTATTCTCTATTCCCTTAGACTTCCCATAAGTCTAATTACAACAAAACACTCAATTACCCTTTACAAGGCCAATTCTTAAGAAGATCAAAATTAAGTAGTTGCTCAAGAAAAATATAATGAATTAATTGGCATTAAAATAACTTAGAATATTTTTCTAAATTAATCTCCCTTTAACAGACACTCTTAATGCATACACAGCTTAACCGTAGCTTCCCTCTTTTATAAAGGGAACAGCCATCAGTGCACTCATCCCACGTTCTCCATGAGGTGCACTTATCCCACGACTTCCATAAACTTACTTGCTCCCAAAGAAAGTGGGAAGTTAGTTGAAAGTAGAGGTGGAAAATAACTGCTGTATTCTTGCACGGTTAAAATTACATGGGTTAAAGGAAGATCCTAAAATGTAGGAGACTAATTCAAAGTAGAGAATAAATCTCTTGGATGTCCGATTTTATAGGAGACAAATAAGGAATTAGTCTTCTCCATGTTTTTAGGCGTTAAAAATCATTTGCCAATTAATAAATAAATTTAATTAAGCAACTAACTAAATTTTAACCTTTTACATTAACTAAAACTAAAAACGTTTTTTTCGTTACTTCCAGTCAATGTCTTCTTCAGACCTGTATCGTGAGGAACAACGCACTGTCTCCATCTACAACTATCTTCAGGACTTCAACTCTAGGAACAGTAAACTGACTTCTAAAGCAATTGCCCAACTTCTTGGATATTTGAGACATGTACAACTTCCACGAATCAAGTCATAGGCTTCATCAACGATTCAAATTAAACCGGATATATACCTACAAAACAATCTCTAAAAATATGTTTGTTTATTTAAAAGTGAAGTCATCATCAAAACCTTAAGAGGCCAACAAATTCCCCCTTTTTGATGATGGCAAACTTTATAAACAAACTTAAGTAAAATAGAGTAAAACAAAATTCTTAGAGCATACTTAGAGATTAAAGTAACTCTAAATAACTTAGCAAATCAATTTGTTAAAATATAATTTACCAAGCATTCACAATAAAATGATTTACTCCATAATATCAAATATGTTTAAAAATTTTCAAAATTAATTAATCTAAAACTTAAATGAAATAAACTAAAATTAATTAAACTGACATAATTAAACTAACATAATAAAACTAACACAAATTATAAGTATTTTCAACCAAAAACAACTTGAAAACAAATTTACAAAAACAAGTAAATATCCATCAACTTGAAAACACAGATAATCATTTAAGCTAGCATAAACTCAGCAATATAAATCAATATAAATCAACCAAGATATGTAACTGTGTATTCACTGCTCCTCTTAAGTTTGTGCATAATCTTCCCCCTTTTGTCATCAATCAAAAAGAATTGGGAGTTATCAAACCTCAGCACAAACCATATAGATTTGTTAATAATGAAAGCAAGAAACAATAATGAAAATAAGCACCATAAAAGTAATCAAACCTGCAAATAGTTAATTATCACAAACCATGAAAATAAAAGCAAAGAAAGAAAAGTAGCAATTGTTCAACAAACAGATACAATTTTGCACCCCAAATGGTACAAAACAGAAGAGAAATTGTTTGATAAGTGTCACAGCCAACAAAACATTTAAAATTATGAGGAGAGGGATCAAGGGTCGGTATCTTCTTCATCAATGTACTCAGTCTGCACTTCCACTGTGTCCAGCTTGGCACCAAGACGTTGTTCCATTTGGTTTAGCTGATCCACAATTGAAGCAAGCGAGACACGAGTTTCGTCTTGAAATGCAAGGAAGTGAGACTGTAGATCAAGGAGCTTGGAGAGAATGGTATGTAAGGAAACTGCAGGAATAGAGTCAAAGTTAGCACAGCCAATATTAGGTGAAGTGTGTGATTGTGGTGGTGGTGTAAACTGTATTGGTGATGGAGGTGGTGATGGATTGTGATATGGTGGTGATGTGGTTGGCTTGGGAGAGGAAGGTTCATTAGGTGTCGGCTCAAGTATGGTGTCAGATGGTGTTTCATCAACCACAGTAGCCTTGCGTTTCGAAGCTAACCTCCTACTCTTCCTCTTAATGAATTTAGCCTTTTTCCTCAGAGCTATCACAATCTCTTCATCACTTGTATCATCACAAAGATTGTGATGAGCCTCTTCTCCTAAGGCTCCCTCCTGTTCTGCTTCCCCCTTACTAGCTTCTCCATCCTGTTCCCATTTTTCTTCTGTTTTAATATGGTCAGTGGGAACAGGCTCTTGCTCCTTTTCCTCTTTTTCTTCCTGATCTCCCTCCCTCAATTTTTCTTCTTCTTTTTCAATATCTTCCTCATCAGATTCTACTTCAACAACCTCCTCATGCATCAATACCCCCTCATCATTCAATTTCAAATGCAAATTTTGTTTACATTTAGCACCAATTTTCATATTGGGACCCATTGGGAACTCCAACCCTTCCAATGGAACCTCAAATTTTCTAAAAATCCATGTTAACAATCCTCCATAACCAATGAAACTTTTTTTTTCAATGCAGTCTGATACATGAGAGATCATCAATGAAGGAAAATTTATTTTAATGTGTTTTTCCATGCTGTAAATTAAAGTGGCGTCACGCAAACTCACTTGACTGCGTTTTGAGTTTCGTGGTAAAATGAATCTGCGAGCAACATTGTACAACAATTTATGCATAGGAGACAAAATATTGTGACTGATCTTCCCCTTTTGATCAACTCCTAAAAATTTTAAAATTATTCGTTCATTGATGCCAGAAAATGCAATCTTCGATCCAATATGATATGTATCAAAACCAACATTGGGAACATTAAACCATTCCCCTAATAAAGCACTGTTAAATTCAATTTTAATGGTTTTAACAACACTGGAACACATTCCGCCATCATTGGAGAAATTTAAAATAAATTCTCTCATTAGGTTTGGAAAAATTGAATTGCAACTGAAGTTTGACATCAATGATTCCCATTCTTGAAACTTTAAAATGTCATGCAATCTAGGAAAGTTAGTAGAATCATACCAATATTTATCCAACCCGAACCCTACTGTCATCTCCTTTGAAACCTCTTCAGCACTGTTTGGATCAACATGCTTTGAGCGCTTAACTACTCTGGAAGATGAACCACCTGTTGAAATATTTCTTTTGGTACTTGTGGGTTCAGTGGAGTGTTTTGGTGATTCTTGTGTGGTTTCAGTTGGTGTGGGTGGTGGATCCTGCAGTAATGGTGGTGGAAGAACTACTCTTAGTGGTTTTGGTTGGTCGGGTATACAGGATTTGGTAGTTTTCTTGCCTGATTTAGATGATTTGGGGGTTTTCATTTTTGAATTTTTGAAGGTTTTGAGAGAAGGAAGAAGGACGGTTTCTTGAGTAAGAAATTGAGAGAAGGTTTGGGAAGGTAGTGTGTAATGACGTAAAGAAGGGGTTTTTAAATGATTGAAGTGACGGTTACTCCTCCAAGTCCCATCTCTTTATTGCCTTTGCATTACTTGAGTGAAGAAAGACGTTTTCCCAAAATTTAATTTAAGTTGGCTGTTGAATTTCTAAACAACATGATAATATTATTTATGAAAAGGAGATCAAAATAAAATAATTTTAGAAAAACAAAATGAATTATGATATTATGAAATATTATGAAGAAAAGAAAAAATGAACATATTGCTGTGGTCTGATCAAACTAACAACATGCAAACGTGAAGACATTCATAGTACAAACTTTATTACGTGTTTACTTGATCCATGCAATAATTGATTTTCAATCAAGATATTGAGATTGATTCCTGACCTTTTCATTCTCATGATGCTTCAATGGGAAATATATGCAACTAACTTTAGTGGAACTTGATCATACCAAGTTCCAATCTCATCTTTTCATATTGTTCCCTAGGAAGTGGTTTGGTCAGAATATCTGCAACTTGTTCATTTGTGTTAACATGCTTTAATATAATATTTTTGTGTTCTACGTTATCCTTAAGAAAATGATGTCTAATATGTATATGTTTAGCACGAGAATGATGCACTGGATCTTTGGATATACATATGGCACTGGTATTATCACAATAAATAGGAATGCATTCAACTTTAATACCAAAATCTCTTAGTTGCTGTTTTATCCAAAGCATTTGGGAACAGCAAGCTGCTGCTGCTACGTATTCAGCTTCGGCAGTGGATAATGCAACAGTATTTTGCTTCTTGGAACTCCACGAAACTAAACATGAGCCAAGAAATTGTACCATACCTGATGTACTTTTTCTATTTACAAGATCACTTGCATAATCTGCATCACTAAAACCTTTTAAATCATAAACATCACTTTTAGGATAAAATAAGGACAAGTCGTCTATTCCCTTCAAATATCTTAAAATTCGTTTGACTGCCGTGAGATGTGATTCTTTAGGATTTGATTGAAATCTAGCACATAAACCAACACTAAATGAAATATCGGGTCTACTTGCAGTTAGATATAATAAGGAACCTATCATGCCTCGATACATTGTTTGATCTACGTTAGTTCCTTTTAGGTCTTCATCTAATCTAACATCTGTAGCCATTGGTGTATGGTTGGTTTTAGCGTTGTTTAGTCCATATTTCTTTAGAAGTTCTTTTATATATTTTTGTTGATGAATGAAGATACCATTTTCGGTTTGTTTAATTTGTAAACCAAGGAAGAAATTTAGTTCTCCCATCATGCTCATTTCAAATTCTGTGCCCATTAGGTTAGCAAATTCCTTACATAATAAATCATTAGTAGCACCAAAAATAATATCATCAACATAAATTTGAACAACCAAAATATGAGAACCTTTATTCTTAAAGAACAAGGTTTTGTCGATTTTTCCTCTAACAAAGTTATTTTGAATCAAAAACTTTGATAGTCTTTCATACCATTGCCTAGGAGCTTGCTTCAAGCCATATAAAGCTTTGTCAAGCTTGTAGACATGATCAAGACAAGAGGTGTTCTCAAAACCTGGAGGTTGTTCAACAAAAACTTCTTCATCAAGAAAATCATTTAAGAAAGCACATTTCACATCCATTTTATATAGTTTAAAATTCATAAATGCAGCAAAAGAAATTAAAATTCTAATGGCCTCTAACCTTGCTACCGGAGCAAATGTCTCGGTATAATCAATACCTTCTTGTTGATTGTACCCTTTGACCACGAGTCTTGCTTTGTTTCTTACAATTATTCCATGCTCATCTAGCTTATTCCGAAATACCCATTTCAGACCAATTACCTTCTTGCCTTTTGGTTTGGGTTCTAAGTGCCACACTTTATTTCTTTCAAATTCATTTAATTCATCTTGCATGGCTGCTATCCATTCGGAATCCTTTAGAGCTTCTTCGTGATTTTTGGGCTCAAGTGATGATAGGAACGCAAAGTGTGCACAAAAGTTTCTCAGTTGGGATCTGGTTTGTGTTCCCTTATTCATATCACTTATAATCAGATCAAGAGGATGATAACTTTGGTATTTCCAAGGTTTAGGCACAAATTCTCTGGAGGGAACAGTAGCATGTTCTGATTCAGTATCTTGATTTGCATTTAGTTCAGCTACTGGATCATCTTGGTCATCTACGGGAACAGTTGGATTGGGAACAGTCTGCTGGTCCTGTTGTGCTGGCAGTTCCTGGATTTGGTCAGTTTCCCCTGCCTCTTCTTGTATTGACTGTTCACCTGCTGTTCCTGGATCTTGCATTTTAACTCCTTCATCATCATCTTCTAAATTTGCAAGACCTATTTTAATATTATTTGTTTCCTGTTCACTTGTTGAAAAGTTAGTTTCATCAAAAATTATGTGAATAGATTCCTCTACGCACATTGTTCTTTTATTGTAAACTCTGTAAGCTTTGCTATGTGATGAATAACCGAGGAATACTGCTTCATCACTTCTTTCATCAAACTTACCTATATTTCGTTTACCATTCACATGAACAAAACATTTGCATCCAAATACACGAAAATAGGAAATATTTGGTTTAACACCTTTGAGTAATTCATAGGGTGTTTTAGAAGTGATTGGCCTTATTAGTACACGATTCAAAATATAGCATGCAGTATTGACGGCCTCGGCCCAAAAATTCCTAGGTAGACCACTAGCAATCAACATGTTCCTAGCCATTTCTTCTAAGGTTCTATTCTTCCTTTCCACCACTCCATTTTGTTGTGGTGTTCTAGGAGCGGAAAAATTATGATTTATACCATGTTCATTACAATAATTCATGAAGTTTGAGTTTTCAAATTCTTTGCCATGATCCGATCTAATGTGAACAATTAAATTATTGGTAGATTTTTGTATTTTATTTGCAAAAGATACAAACTCATCGAAAGCTTCATCTTTGCTTGCTAAAAATAAGGTCCAAGTAAATCTACTAAAATCATCAACTATGACAAACACATATCTTTTGCCACTACGGCTTTGTGTTCTCATAGGTCCACATAGATCCATATGAATTAATTCTAATGGTCTAGAGGTAGTCACCAGAAACTTTGATTTAAAGGATGACCGCACTTGTTTTCCTTTAGCACAAGGATCACAAATTTCATTTTTGAGGAATTTTATTGCCGGTAATCCTCTTACTAGGTCTTTTGATCTTAAGGTGTTAATCAATGAATAGCTAGCATGACCTAGACGCTTGTGTCAAAGAAGTGGGTCTTCTTCTATAACGCTTAAACACGTTAGACTGTTTCTGGGAACAGTGTCCAGGTCCACCACATAGGTGTTCCCTTTTCTGATTCCCTCTAGTACAGGGTCTCCTGTATTGTTCCTAGAAATTATGCATCGTTCAGAAGTAAACTTAACAGAGTTACCTTTGTCGCAAAATTGAGAAATACTTAACAAATTGTGTTTTAAATTCTCGACTAAAAATACATTATCAATGGCATGGGAACTTGATCTTCCAACCTTTCCTTTGGCGATTATTTCACCCTTCATATTATCACCGAAGGTTACAGTTCCCTCATCATACGCTTCAAGTGAGAGAAATCTTGATTTATCACCCGTCATGTGCTTGGAACACCCACTGTCGAGATACCATGAGTTGTTCCCCCTCACTTGAGCTTGTAAAGCAAACTAATGGTTAGTTTTAGGAACCCAGTCAGCCTTGGGTTCCCTGTCGATTATATTTGAATCATTTTTCTCAATCCATATGCATTCGACATAAGTTTCATTTGCTTTAGTGTGCTGTTCCCTTTTTACACATTGATATTTTAGGTGTCCATTTTTACCACAAAAGGAACAGATTTTACTACTAGGGAGATCTACATATACCTTTTTTCTTTTTTCATTCTTAACATAACCTAGACCTTCTTTACTTTTGGTTTTAGCATTTAGAATCCATTTGGGAATTTCATTGATTTCCCCTTTTCCTTTTAAGTTAATTTGATCTTTTAGGAACTTATTTTCCTTTTCATATGATTCTAATTTTAATTTTATTTCTTGAAATTCCGTGCTAAACACATGAGTGATTTTATCATTTTCAACCAATTTTAATCCTAGCAATTTGTTTTGATTTAATTCAATGTTAAGAATAATGAAATCCTGTTTTAATTTCTCCAATTGTTCTATTAAAATAATATTCTTATCTAACAAATCAAAAAATCTACTTTGCACATCGATCCTAAAGGAATTTAGGTATGAGATATGATTTTTACTTAAGTTAAGGTCTTTCTCAATTTGGAGACACTTAGCTGTTTTTTCATTCAACTTTTCTTGTGTCTCTAACAACAATTTGATTAATTTATTCTTACTTAAATTAGACAGTTGTTTAGGGGATGGACTAGAAGACATTACCTCTTTTTCTTTAGACTCTTCATGAGATGCCATGAGACACAAATTTGCGGTTTCTTCCTCCACTGGAGCTTCTGTCTCAGCCTCGCTTTCCGTATCACCCCAAGCTGCGATCATTGCCTTTCTAAAATCAGTTTTGAAGTTTCCTTTCTTATATTGTTTACCAACTTCTCTTGCTTTTCCCTTGCCCCTCTCATTTTTCCATTGAGGGCAATCCTTGATGAAGTGATCAGTGCTCCCACACTTGTGGCATTCAAAATTTGTCTTCAAGTTAGCAGTTCCTTTCTCTTTGTTGTTTCTTTGATTTCTATATCTGTTGTTCCTGAAGAATTTTTTGAATTTACGTGCCAACATAGCAGCTTCCTCTTCACCAGCGTCTGACTCTTCACTATTATCTGCTGCCAGAGCCAGTCCTTTGTTTCGGGAACTGTCAGCTGTTCCCAAATGCAATTCATGAGTCATGAGGGAACCAGCCAACTCTTCCAAATTAAACTTGGTGAAATCTTTGGACTCCTGGATGGCTGTGACCTTAGCTCTCCAGCGTTCGTCTTGAGGAAGACTCCTAAGTATTTTCCTAACTTGTTCATCAACGGGAATGATTCTACCAAGAGAGACTAAATCATTCGTAATATTTGTGAACCTAGTGAACATCTCTTGAATGTTTACCCTCGGTTCCATGACGAATCTTTCATATTTGGACATTAGCAAGTCAATCTTGGATCGCTTTACTTCAGTAGTACCTTCATGGGTAACTTCTAGCAGGTCGCAAATCTGCTTAGCGGTTTTGCAACCCATAATACGATTGTGCTCATTTGGACCAAGCCCACAGTGAAGTAACTTGATAGCAAGAGTGTTCATCTCCATCTTTTGAAAATCTTCTTTTTCATATTCAATGATTGGTTTTGGAATTGCTTCGTTATTGGAGTTGATGGTCGTCACCTCAAAGTCTCCAATTTCAATAACTCTCCAAACTTGGTAATTTTCGGCCTTTATGAAGATTTCCATTCTATTTTTCTAGTAGGTATAGAATTTCCCATCAAACATGGGTGGCCTTTGCGTAGAGTACCCTTCTTCCATGCGTTCGTTCATCTTCAACATCTTGACAGGGAACAGGATACTGCTCTCAGGGTTTCCTGATCAAATGAGGAACAAAGCTCTGATACCAATTGTAGGAATGCTAATAGATGATCGAATGCAACAAGAGGGGGGGGGGGGGGGTGAATTGTTGTGTAGTAGGTTTAAGATTTTTGCCTCTAATTTTTGCGGAATTGTATCAAGTAAAGAACAAAACTTAAACTTAGAAACGAAAAGAAAAATAATAAAAGGAGACAAAGATTTTACGTGGAAACCTTCTTGGCCTAATAAGAAGGAAAAAGCACGACCCCCCGGGATTTCAAAAATTCTCACTATGTTTAGGCAATCAATTACAATTACACCAAACAATATTTGCTTCACTTGAAGCTTCTCAATTCTCTAAATGCTTCACTCGAAGCTTCTCTACTTAGGCCTACTTCTCTTCTCTTCTCTTTCTCTCCTTCTCTTTCTCTTCTCACGCTTCTATTCTCTATTCCCTTAGACTTCCCATAAGTCTAATTACAACAAAACACTCAATTACCCTTTACAAGGCCAATTCTTAAGAAGATCAAAATTAAGTAGTTGCTCAAGAAAAATATAATGAATTAATTGCATTAAAATAACTTAGAATATTTTTCTAAATTAATCTCCCTTTAACGGACACTCTTAATGCATACACAGCTTAACCGTAGCTTCCCTCTTTTATAAAGGGAACAGCCATCAGTGCACTCATCCCACGTTCTCCATGAGGTGCACTTATCCCACGACTTCCATAAACTTACTTGCTCCCAAAGAAAGTGGGAAGTTAGTTGAAAGTAGAGGTGGAAAATAACTGTTGTATTCTTGCACGGTTAAAATTACATGGGTTAAAGGAAGATCCTAAAATGTAGGAGTCTAATTCAAAGTAGAGAATAAATCTCTTGGATGTCCGATTTTATAGGAGACAAATAAGGAATTAGTCTTCTCCATGTTTTTAGGCGTTAAAAATCATTTGCCAATTAATAAATAAATTTAATTAAGCAACTAACTAAATTTTAACCTTTTACATTAACTAAAACTAAAAACGTTTTTTTCGTTACTTCCAGTCAATGTCTTCTTCAGACCTGTATCGTGAGGAACAACGCACTGTCTCCATCTACAACTATCTTCAGGACTTCAACTCTAGGAACAGTAAACTGACTTCTAAAGCAATTGCCCAACTTCTTGGATATTTGAGACATGTACAACTTCCACGAATCAAGTCATAGGCTTCATCAACGATTCAAATTAAACCGGATATATACCTACAAAACAATCTCTAAAAATATGTTTGTTTATTTAAAAGTGAAGTCATCATCAAAACCTTAAGAGGCCAACAAACACAATAATATATACCAAATAGTGTTGTGTGCCATGTTTCGTGCAAAATAAACCAAGTTTGAGCTACTTTATGCGCAAAAGTGCAAAAAATGCTTAAAAACCCTTAAAATCGCAACTTAATACGTAATTTCTAGCATATGACTATGATTTTCAATTCTAACAACTTAAAACCCAAACATGATATTGAGACCTAAACCCACGTCGCAGTATGTGCTCCCTAAGGATATCAACACTATCTACCTTTGATACTTTGCCACAAGTGACACATGGGCAATAAAAAACCAACTCCCACCGTTCTAACTTGATGTTCAACCACAATACTACAAAATTCTAATACGCCATCAATAAATTCTGACAATTCAATGCTTCCATACATTCAAGAACGATCTTTTGTCATCCTAATTAGTGTGATTAATTAATTTAAAACAAAATTAATACACAACTTTAAACATATATACTTAACCCTATTTAAACCCTATATAACCAAAAACAAATTTTAATGACAAAACATATATAACCAAAAAAAAAGCCATTTTCTTTAATCAAATACACATAAATAAAAATAATAAAAAACTAATAATATACAACTAGATACATAAGTAAATTATTCACATTCAATCTACCCTAAAACTCCTAATTGATTAAAATTGTTCACATTGAAATATTCATGTACATACATAAGTAAATTATTCAGATTCAAATATTCAAGTACATACCTTGGTAATTAGATATGATAATATTTTTTTCTACAATTGGATTATCTAACCTACAATGAAAAACAAAATCAAAATAAGTATTAAAAAAAAACTAATCAATAAAACACAACGAAGTTAAACTTGAAGAACTTAAATAAAGATTGAAAATTTTATACCTTGAAGAAGAAGAAGACTTTGCCCTAATTTCGTGGGTTTCGTGGGTTTTTGAAGGAAAATCAAAAAAATGGTGGGTTGAAATATAGTAGATTAAAACAAGTAAAATCAACAATGGGTTGAAATTTTGTGGGTCTTTGAAGATGAAGAAGGAAATTCGAGTGGGTAAATTTGTGGGTCTTCAAAGAACATCATAAGAAGAAGAAGAGCAGTGACTAGTAACAGTAGGATTTCAAAGAACAGTAGAAGAAGAAGAAGAGCAGTGACGTTTTTTAGAACAATAAAGATGAATTTGACTTGTGTTTTTGAAGAAGAATAGTAGTATACAAGTTTATGAAGAAGAACACGGTAATATACAATAAGTTGTTGTATCTAAAAATTTTAAGAGCTTGCACTTTAAGAGGGTTTATGAAGAAGAACACAGTAATCCCCAAGAAACAGTTGGAAGGTTTTTAAAGAGGGTTTTGAACGAGAATGCAAGTTGTAATTTTGAAGAATGAAACTGAATGATGAACTGCATGTTTTAACGTTAAATGTCGGGTTTTTGAAGAGATTAATGCTGCGGGCAAAAAACAAACCGCAGCAATTGATGAATTTTTTTTGTTATCTGCTGCGGGCAACAGAGAACCGCAGGAATTGATGAATTTTTTTTTATTTGCTGCGGGCGGATGGAAAACCGCAGCAATTGATGTTATTTGCTGTGGGCTGCTGGAAAACCGCAGCATTTGTTGAATTTATTTTTTTTTTATTGTTTTTCCTATTTATTGCTGCGTATATTAAAAACAGCAGCAAATACATTTTTTTCCACTAGTGATTGCGCGTACACAGCTTGCGTTGTTTTGTTTTTGGCTCACCTTGTATTGCATTGCATGCTAAGTGTGACCATGAGGTCTTATCGTACATGCTAAGTGTGGGTCCGCTTCTAAAAACCCTTACGAGACCCTACTCGTCCTCTGTGGGAGAACTAGGGGTTTAAAGGTCTTATCGTACATGCTAAGTGTGACCATGATTCCTACGAAAGTGAGTCTTAAGTTTCATTGCTTTTTGTAATTTAGCTTTGTTCTTGCCTTGTGCTTTCATGTTGCCTTACTAGTTTATTTGCAAGAGACTAGCAAAGGTTTGGCTTAGGGGATTTGATGTGCTCGTTTTAGAGCACATTTATGTCCCCATTATAGTGTCGAGTCTCGCTATTTTATATTTTTTTTATACATGTTTCGCTCGATCTTACCTTATTCTTGTCTTCGAGGTGTTTTAAGGTCATTTCAGGTGTTTTTGTAGATTTCGAGGTCAAGAGGCGTGAGTTCGAGGCTTAGACACTATTGTTGAGGATGAGACACAAGTATTGAAGTATTCCCAAGCACTACAAGTCATTCCTGAGGGCCTCGCCAAGCTAGGAAAACATTGGACACTTAAACGAAGCGACAAAAAGCACCCAAAGGTACCATTTGGCCGAATAGCCCTCAATTTGGTGAATGGGTTGTGTTTTTCACTTGGGTCGAGTCTAAACATCTCTGGATATGGCGAACAAGCAATATTCGGCCGAACCATCTACAATTCGGCCGAATGGTTTGATGATTCGGACGAATGGATGAAAAAATGCCAAGATTTGTGCACAAAGTTGCTAAAAACCCCGAACAAAGACCATTCGGAAAATGCACAAAGCATTCGGGCAAATGGCCCTATCCATTTGGTCAAATGGGTCTTAAAAATTGTGCATTTTATTTGATTTGCAAGTCGTATCTCGTGGGTTATTTTAGGGCTTTTGTTCCCTTTGTTCTTAGGCTATATATACTCAAGTTTTCTGAATGTAATAGCTATGTCTACTTTGAGAGACTCCCTCTCAACTTAGAACATCAATCGTTATTGCTTTCTCTTTCATTTATGCCCTAGTGTAGTTTAAGGCTTTCATTTATTGCTTTCATTTATATTCAAGCTTTGTGTCTTTGGATTTCTCTTGTTCTTTATTTCAAGCTTTTGGCTTATGTAAGTTTATTTCATCTAGAATGTCTTGATCGATTACCGTTCGATCTCCCTTGACCTAGCTTTCTATGAGTCCTTAGAAGCCGAACTAGGGTGGATCCTTGCCATCCCCGTTTGTCTCTTATTGCTTATCGCTATCTTTATATTCATTTGTTTGTTTCTTTTTGTAGTCTAGTCTATACACTTTTTCGCCCTTTAACCTCCTTACGTCAAGTCCTTCGTCTTGGTTACCTTTTCCTCATGCTTCGATCCCCGACTTACCGCTACGCTATTTGTAGTCGTATTAAGGTGTTATAAATATTGTTTGTATAACTTGGTTCTTAGTTAACGACGGTAAAAACCGATAATCACCATCCCATCAAATATTCTCATTTTCACACTCCCAATTCTTACCTCCTTACCAATAGTATTGTTTCCCATGGTCACATTTTCCCCATTAACCCTTTCATATGTTTGGAAGAAAGTTTTATGGGGAGTCTTGTGGAATGTGCCCCCCGAGTCAAGAATTCATTCATTACTATCCTTGTACCCATGTGTGGCAACTAAAACACCACCATCATAACTATCATTTACGTAACTAGCATCGACATTACTATTTGCGTCCCTAGCCCAATCATCATAAGCATTTTTCTTTTTCCATTTCCAACAATCTTCCTTTACGTGACCCTTAAGCTGACACTAACTGCAAGTCTTATTTTTGTTAGGCCCCCGTGACTTCGACCTCTCTTTACCCTTGTTTCCACCCTTACTAGTGGAACCTTTCTCATAAGTCCTCCCTCTTACAAACAATTCATCATCCGAGCCACCCTGTGATTTTTGTGAAAATTGTGTATCAATGAGATCCCTTTGTGTTAAGAAATTTTTCACATCATCATTACTCAAGTTTTCTCTACCATAGAGTACAGTTTCTCTAATATTCTTATAAGATGGAGGTAGAGAATGTAAAAGGTAAATAGTCAAGTCTTCATCATCAAGCTTGACCTCAATGTTTTGTAAACCCATAACAATGGAATAAAACTCATCTAAGTGTGGTTTTAAGGGTTTACCTTCCTCCAAGCGTAGAATGTAGAGTCTACTCTTCAAAAGTAGCCCATTGGTAACACTCCTGACAATGTAGAGTGATTCAAATTTCTGCCATATCCCCTTAGTTGTGGTTTCTTTAACAATATCTCTTAGCACTTCATTTGTAACACCCCGTAAATTATCGGGTTTAAAAATAAATAAAATATAATAAAATAAAGTATAACAAAATAGAATAAATAAGTAATATTGAATTATATTATTTTACATGGTTAATTATAAGAAACGAAGTAAGTTTATTTAACAATAACGCGTTTTATCGCATACGTCGTTATTGCGTAATATTTCTTTTCTGCTTTTAACAAAAAAAAAGACAATTATATAATTAATTAATTAATTAATTAAAAAAAATAAAAGATTAGGGAAGGGGAAGGGTGACCGGTTGTGTGAAGGAATGGGAGGAGTCTTGTAACTCCTCTCATAAGTGTGTATTAAGGCACATTAAGCTCATCCCTTAATTGCCTATTAATCCTTTTGAAAACCATTTGAGTTCTTCACCCTTCTAAGCTTCCAATTGAACAAAAAAAAATCAGAAAAATTCTCTCCTTTAGGCTTGTGATTCGGCATTTCAAGAAAAAAAAAATTGTTCTCTTGTTCTTCCATTCAATCTTTTGATCAAAGAGATAAGTTTAATTGAATTGCTAGTTATAGATTTTATATACAAGGTTTTCTAAGATGAATTACATTTTATGTATGATGATATCCTATGACTTTGAGGAGGATTGAGTATATTTTTATGTAATTTTCTTTAACAATCCTTTAATAAACCTTAATTTTGTTAAAAGGATTAAGTTATGTTCTTGATTTATATTCTTTAACAAAGTTTAAATTTTTTATAAGAATTGAGTTTTGTTGATATTCAAATAAATTTCTTTTATGGTTTAAATTTCTCTAACTAAATTTCAATTTTGTTAGTAGAAATTAAGTTAGTTTGGATTAAGTTATGTAGTCATCCAAGGGTTTAATAATCCTTTAGCAAAATTTGATTTACTTGAAGGATTGTGTTATATTTATATATGTGTGTGTCTTGATTTAAAAGGGTGATTTAGTTTTGTAATTCTCTAAAAAATTTAATTTTTTAAGAGAATTAAGTATTTAATTTAGTTATCATAATTTATGAAATTTCAAGTCTCTTGAAGGATTTTGTGAATGTGACCTTGCAAGAGTTATTTTGGTCATGAGATTTAAAAAGGGTTGATAATGTATATATAAACTAATAATAATAATGAATAAAATAATAATGATAATAATAATAATATATAAATGTAGGCGGCAGCAGCTGTTCCGCCTCGTTAGAGGTACCGACTCGGAAACGTTAGTCGTTTTCCGTTGTTTTAAGCACCGTTGCGTCAAAAACTCGTTAAACGCTTAAAATAATTAAAAATAGTAAATGGATGTTAGAAATTATGAAATTTGGTACCCAAGGTAAATGACGCGTTCCGAACGCAATGGCGAAGTCGGATTTTTCATTTGAATTTTCTAATCTGTCCGAAATGGCCCTTAAAGTTTCTGGTCAGAATTTGTAATTTGGAACTATTGGGATTTGGATGTAAACAATTAAAAGTTATCAAGTCTTAGTGATATTTTAGAGTATGGAGTGGATTAAATGTGTAAACACGTTCTAATACGCGGTCGTTTTGTGTGTGTTATTTAGGACCTCGATTTATAAGAGGGCGAAATTTCGGTTGTGCTTGAGCAATATTATTTGCAGCACGTAAAGGTACACGCTTAGACCATACTGTTTATGTGGTTGTGCAAGTAGTGTTGTTTCATTTCTAATTAAGGCATTGTAAGTCACATAAGGATTAGACTTCTCAAATAATATGAAATAATTAATTGAAAATTGTGAATTTATGTGTTTGTCACCCAAAGGGGTTGACGTTTGGTTATGTTACCCAAAAGAGTTAATGTATTGGTTTGGATCATTACGGTCACCATGGGGGTATGCATACTTTAGCCTTTGGCGACCCAAACAGGACGGGCAACGTCTTAGGTCGATGGTTGCCTTGGGATTAGCTCTCCCAAGTGTATTCCACCAAATGGATTGGTTTTATACATGAACGACCCGAACAGGACGGGCAACGTTACAAGTTTGAAATTACGTAATAATGAATGGTTTATACTTGAACGACCCGAACAGGACGGGCAACGTTACAAGTTGAGATTAATTAATAAAAATGTGTAGAGCCTATGCATGCTAGGATGAACTTTCTGCTTGTATTCAACCTGATTGATATTTGTATGAAGTCTCTGACGTGTATTGGTTGTTTCATTGGAACCTACTGGTGTTGTCTTACGACGACTGGTAGGTTGATTGTAGGTGGGGTCGGGTGTGCGATCTCGACGTAGAAACCGTAATAATCAAGACTATGTTTTACCTTTGGTATTAGATTATGAGTAGAAAGAAACACTGAATTAATGTAACAAAAGAGATAGTTTTCTTTTCGCTTCCGCTATTTCGATTAGTTTGTTTAGAGGCCTCTAGGCTCTCGAGTTGTACGTTAGAGCTTCCGCTGACTTATTACCTTTCACATTGGTTTTGTTTTCTGTTTATCTATATTTCTTTATCGAAGGAACGTTGACGGTCCTAGAGAAAAGTCTTCTCTGGAGTCCAAAAAGTGAATCGGAATTTGTATTTTCATATGGATTTCCGGGTCACTTAAACCGGACCGTTACATCATTGGAAAGACAAAGTTGGATTGTCGATAGTGCCTTTGAATCAATCTCTTCCCATCTTGCCCCGAATATTCCTTCCGGCATTTTATCCACACCTTCAATGGCCTTTTGCACACCATTTTGAATCAAACTTACCTTCATTTTGACTTAACATAAGCCAAAGTTCACACTCCTATCAAACTTTACTATGTCAAGCATCATTGTGGACATGTTTCACCAACAACGACTTCTTAATCACCGTAACAACGACTTGGCTCTGATACCAATTGAAATAATTGCTTGATTAGAGTCTAAGTATGAAACTTATCCTCTAATTTACCAAGATCGAAAGGCACGAAGTTACTTTGATGAGCCGATATAATTTCAATGACTATGACATTGTTTAAAGGAAATAAAACAATGTAAAAGAATACAAAGATTTAAAAAGGTTCACCCAATGATGGCTACGTCCTCCGTGGTGTGTAGTTACTTGCTTATATTATCACAATTGGAAATACAACTCTTACAATAAAGTATTACAAATGATGTAAGAGAATGCAAAGGCGATGTGTTTAGGCTTAGGGGTTTGTCTTTGATGTGTTTGAATGAACAAATGAGCTCTCAATTTATATGGGAGATCACACTAATCAACATTCAATACATTAAAGCTATGAATTAATAACATTGAAACAGCTCTAAGGACATGAAGAGTCAAAGCAACATCTAAGTAGGCATCAGAAGGTTCGCTCAACCAAATTAGAGGCTCGCTCGGTCGAGCAACTTGGTCGAGCTGGCTACAAGAAGCTACTAGAAGTATTCTGTTTGTTCGCTTGACCCACCCAGGAGCTCGCTCGGTCGAGCGGCCTTCAAAGAGTATTCTGACAGTTTTGCTCGACTAAACATACTTGACCATCTTCAATCAAACCTTCACACTTCTTCATTAAGCCCATAACTCCCATGATTAACTCATATTTCATTACCTTTATTAATTCATACTTTAATCACCGATTCACCGTCATAGATCACAAACATCAAGTCATAACTTAATACACCCATTCATGTCATCCATAAAATTCCATCACATGAGTCACACATAAATGCACATATTAATTGTGCACTCAAGTCACACCATTAATCTCAACACTATGTGTAATATTTTCATACAATGGGTATAAGATGTTTACCTTATTTTACACTATTCATTAAAAGTGGGCAACAACAACTAACAAATCTTGGCATCATTCATTGGAAATCAAGGGCTATGTCATCTCCATCGTGCATTGTAATGAAAAGCAATTAACATGTTGGCTGCGGCAAGAATTGATTAGCGGTTATGAAAAACAAACAACCTTCTTGTACCTTTTATTATCGCAAAACGTAACAATTGAGGATAACTACTAATCTCTACTTTCACAAGTAAAAGGAAAATATGGGTTTTTCTTTTGAAGGAATAGGAATGGCACAAATAAAAGAGTTAGGTTAATTTATAATATTTATCATACTTACTTTCTTAATTAATTTTTTTATAATATTAAGGGAAATTCCACGTGGTAACCATGAGGTTTTGGGTTTTCCATTTGATAACCATAATTTTTAAAAAATCCACGCGGTAATTCTAAGGTTTACCGACTTGTTCCACCGTGACCTTTTTGCACATTAAACGTTAGCAAACGTTAATTTTGAAGCTTTAAGGCTATTGTACGCCTATTTATATGACTCACTATTTCAAATGCCATCAGTTTCAATCTTTTCCCTCAAAATATTAACCCTAACTCTACCATTTTGCATCCAAATCATATTTTTCCCCCAAATCCAAAGATGATAGAGTTAAGGTTTATGTTTTGGGGGAAAGGGTTGAAATTGAAATTGGTAAACCTTAGGGTTACCACATGGATTTTTAAAAGTTTTGGTTACCACGTGGAAAACCCAAAACCTCAAGGTTACCACCTGAAATTTTCCTAATATTAATATATTAAAACTCATAAATACACTACTCCCTCTGTTTCTTTTTGTTCTTCCCATTTACTTTTTGCACAGTTTTCAATACAAATTTTAAATCTTAATATCTATACATAATCAAAAGTATACATTAAGATGAATCCAACGAGATCTCACATGGACGTATTTTATCTTTTAAATATGTGTCAAAAACATTAATTAAATTGATATCTCCTTAAGATGGAATATTCCAAATGGAAAGAATATTAGAGAACGGAGGAAGTATTTACTTTCTCTCCCTACAATAATCTACTTTTCTAGCTCATTTCTTTATTTCCATCCAAAATTCAAGTCAAGAACTTTAATCGAATAGTAATTATACTTTGTTTAGAAAAAACTACAACTTCGGTGGTTTGTTACAACTTACTGTGATTGTTACAACTTTGGTTAATGGCACGTGTACCGGTGGTTTATCATCTACCGATACAAAATATAAGACTATGGGGAAGAAACTGATGGTAAGTGTTTGGGAAAGCACTAGCAGTTTCATCATACGCTATCTGTGAGTAAGGATTTGGATCGTTCGACAATATTTCCCATACCCCTCTAACATCCGAAGTTAATCCTAGCTCTTAGTAATAATGATAGTTCCACTCATAGTAATTTTCAATAAAAACCTTTCTGAATATATGTCCTCTTATTCATCTGGTTCCTCCCTTTAAAACAATTTTTTCACTTATTATGAGGACATATTATCTCAAAAGTCAAACTATTTTTCCGAGAAAAATCCAAAATCTCTTCCAAACGTCTCATAAATCTAAAACTAAAATTTCGATTTTTTCTTCTCATAAATTATTTGTTGTGGGCGACGAGTTGACGACAAAACCTTATCGTCGCCCTTTTGTAGAAAACATAAATAAATAAATAAACAAAAGTAAATGCAAACGACTGACATACGACCATCGTTGAGTTGTCACCAACTCTTGTTGAAAAGAAAAAAAAATATAGTCAGGCAACGGGTGGATGACCATGTTGTCGTCGCCTTTTGGACGTTGCCAAAATTAAATGTTTTTTTGTAATGTAATAAAAATAATTTATTAAATTTTATGTACAATCTTAAATTTGTCCATAAAAGTAAGTGATATCATTAAAAAATAAGAATAAAACATCAATTATCAGATCACTTTATAATTCTAAACCTTGAAGAGTATTATCTAATACATTCTCATTTACAAAGCAAACAAACAATTCTTAAAACTTTTCATGCAAGACAAGTAACTTTTCAGTTTTGTAATATAATCCCTAGACTTCAAAATCAATTAAGATAACAAATAAAAATTTTATCTTAATGAGAGATATTTATATTAAATACCTGTCTCAAATGAACAATTCATACAAAAGCATTCCGCAATATTGAATAGTAGTATGTGAAGACTTTATGCACAAATTGACAAATGTAGATTGAAAAGTTGGTTTATGCGTCTAAAGTATATCATTTCATCCGCTCTTACCTCATTAGTTAAAGTTATGACCTTGGTTCATCCTTCATTGTTTCAGACTTTCAGTGTTAGTTAAAGTTATAAAACTGAAATTTAATGCGCAGAATTGATGTTGAAATATGTTGGGGTCCTTTTTCTTGCTCACATATGTATTATAAGACAACCAAACTTATTATATCAAACAAAATTTTCAATAATTAGCTCAAATTCATACGGAACTAATTTGAATTGAATTGGATCTGAAAGCAACTCTATTAATAAAACTATATTGATAAATAAGTGATGATTATCGTATAGCATAAAAAGGAAAATTTAATTCATCTCAGTTTGGGTGATTATGGGTCGACATCAACTAGATCCAATCCTAGACTTATTAATTTTAAGTAGATGTAGACTAATACAAATTGAAAATTTTGAGCTTAAGTTTATACCCATTAAGTCTAATGCATTTAGGATTCTATTAAGTCTAAATTGAACTATAAATCGCATCTAGGTTTCAAATTAATATAAATTTGGATAGGGGTGTTTATAATTGGATACCGAATCAATTTGGATCCGAAAATTCGATTTTCTAGCTTTTTCAATAGTGAAAATCATGATTCAGTTTCGATCCGATTTTTAAATTTTTATTTATTTTTTTGACTTTTTTTTAAAATAAAATTCCCTTTTTATACATATAAATCTTTAACCTCACTTCGCATTTTTGTTTTAGGAAAAATTTCCTAAAATAAGCCAATCTTTTCATGATTTTCCTACAATAATTCAACCTATTAATTAATCATGAATAAGCCCAACTTTAGAGGGTATTTTCCTAGAGTAAACCTAGTAACCTAATAATTTTGTATCGTAAGTTTAATTTTTTTTAAAAAAAAATTAAAATAAAATGTTGAAAAAAAATTTTGATTTTTATGTTATTCAGAATTTTTGATGTTAATTTTAATTTTTTTTCTAATTTTACATTAATTTTAGTGTACTTTTTTGGTGAATTACCTACTATAGTAGGTCATCGGGTTACCTAAGTTTACCGTAGGAAAATAATCTCTAAAGTTGAGATTATTTATAGTTAATTAATAGGTGAGATTATTACAGGAAAATCATGAGAAGAGTAGCTTATTCTAGGTAATTTTTCCTTTCTTTTATAAATGCTTATTTTTTAAAAGTTTGAAAACAAATCATTTTGGGATGTGGTTGGATATTCAAAAGTACAAATTAATAAACAATAAATTAATTATGAACCTTAGTTATATTTGAGAATTGTACATATTAGTAAATTCAACAATCTAAACAAAATTTTTTAATAAAAAAATACTCATTTTATTCCTTAAAAATACTCCTTTCATTCCTTAATGAAGTTACCACAAGAAATGTCCAAGGGAATTAGAAAATAGAATATTACATGTAATAACTATATTATTTTATTTTTAATAGAAATTTAATGAAAAAAATATGGGGACTACAACTAAAAAAAAGTTTTTACAACGTTAGTGAGAAACATAAGGATATCATAAAAAAAAAATAAAAATGTTAAAATAAAGTTAGTGAAAGATATGTGGAAACTATAAACATTATTACAATATTAAGATGAAAATGAAAAAGGTTAATTTTTTATAAGTGTATTATTTTATACTTATTGCCCTTCTTTGTAGTTTATCAAGATTTTTGGTTAGCGTTTTGAGGTTGAATATGGTCGTGATTTGCTCATTTGAGTTCAATTGTCATTATATGCCTTTTGCACTTTAATGATGATGTTTGAGTGTATTCAAGCATGTTTCTAACCATTTTGGTTCTCTACCAAGTCTATCAAGCTTCATTTATACATCATTGCATGCTCGCACTCCATTCCGTAGACCATGATGGCTTTCATCAAAGTTACGGGAAGTTTGAAGGTCATTTAATGAGATATCCAGTAATAAGGAGGTTTCATGCACAAGTCTTGGGAGAAATTGTCATAGCTTTGGTCGAAGCTGTGTGTAATGCATGTTCTAAAACTTGCTGATGGATGACTTGGGTGAGACAACAGCAACAGTAGTTTCGGTCGAGACTGACCAGATTCGAGTGACACTGGGCCAGCTTCCTGCGAGACTGGCTGTAACTGCTGCTCCTCCGTTTTCTTCGTTCGACTTGTAATTCCTATCATATATATACTATTTTTTTTAGTTTTTTTTAAGAGGTTATATTAGAATTGATTTTCGGTTTAATTGTCTTTGCTTTCCATTGCTTCATAGTTTGATTAATATAGGTTACAAGAAAATATTCTAGATTACAATCAAGATATTATGATAACAATTAAGGCCTAAATATATGGTAAATCTCTTAGGAAAAGGAAACAAATTGATATTTGCCTAAAATCTCCAAAATTTCCTTAACACCCTCCCTCAAGGTGGAGCATCCGGAGAAAAGATGTCCAACTTGGATAATAAAACATCAAACTGTGACTTGCCAAGCGCTTTTGTGAAGACATCAGCGAGCTGTGTATGTGTGGGAACATAGGAAGGATCGATCAAACCTGTAGATACTGCATCACGAACAAAGTGACAATCGACTTCAATATGTTTCGTCCTTTCGTGAAAAACTGGATTTCGAGCAATATGTAAAGCAGACTGACTGTCACAGAACAATTTGATGGCTTTGGGGTGTTGGACGCCCAAACTAAGCAATAGACCTTTCAACCATTTTAATTCACAAGTTATAGCAGCCATGGATCGATATTCGGCTTCCGCAGAACTACGAGAGACAGTATTTTGCTTCTTAGTCTTCCATGAAATAGGTGAATGACCAAGAAAAACCAACCAGCCTGTTAAAGATCGGCGAGTAAGAGGAAAGGCTGCCCAATCAGAGTCACACCAGCCCTGCAAGTGAAGATCACTGTCTGATCTCAATAAAATTCCTTGGCCTGGAGTACCCTTCAAGTAGCGTACCACACGTAAGGTCGCCTCCCAATGTTCAGCGCGAGGTTGATGCATAAATTGAGACAAGATATGTACTGAGTAAGCGAGATCTAGTCTAGTAACTGCTAAATAGATCAATCTACCAACAAGCCGTCTATAGGATTCAGGATCAGACATAAAATCACCTGTAGCTAAACCAAGTTTATGGTTTTGTTCAATCGGGGTCCCGATAGGCTTAGAGCCTAACAATCCAGTTTCAGACAAAATATCGAGAGTATACTTTCTTTGACAAAGAAAGATACCCGTAGCGCTGCGAGCTACTTCAATACCCAAAAAATATTTCAGACTCCCAAGATCCTTCAAATGAAAACAGTCTGACAGATAAGCTTTAAAGGTTTGCAGGGCTATAGAATCATTCGCAGATAAAATCAGAACATCAACATAAACAAGAACATTTATTTGAATGGAACCACGGGAGTAAGTAAATAAGGAATAATCCGAGTAAGACTGAAGGAACCCGTAATCTTTCAATGCAGATACTAACTTTGCAAACCAACACCGAGGAGCTTGTTTTAACCCATATAAAGACTTCCGTAGACGACATACCTGGGTAGGGGATGATGAGGTAAAACCGGGTGGAAGCTTCATGTATACTTCTTCATCAAGATCGCCATGAAGGAAGGCATTATGAACATCCATCTGATGCAACTCCTAGTTTTTAGAAGCAGCAATAGCAAGAAAGGCCCGAACAGTTACCATTTTAGCAACTGGAGCAAAAGTTTCATTGTAGTCCATTCCTTCGGTTTGATGATTACCGAAAACAACAAGGCGAGATTTAAGACGTTCAATACTCCCATCGGATTTATATTTGATACGATACACCCATTGACTACCAAGAGCCTTCTTACCCGGAGGGAGATCCTCCATAGTCCATGTGCCATTCTTCTCTAAAGCCTGTATTTCATCCTGCATTGAGCGTCTCCATCCTTCATCTTTCATGGCCTCCTTAAACGATCGTGGTTCTTTGCCTGAAATTATAGCTGCAAGAAAATTCCGATAACGCAAAGAATAACTGTTACAATTTACGTAATGTGCTATAGGATAGGGAGTACCTGAAGGATGCCCATTGGACGGGACAGATGAAGGAGATGGACTTTTCTGTACAATAGTATGGGTCACATAATCCTTATGTCGAACATTTGGAAACTTGTGTCTGAGACCGCGGCCCAAGGTCATTTCGTGGGACTGAGCTATTTGTGAAGAGGTGGACTGATCTGTGGGCTGATTTGGGACAGCAGGCCCAATTTCATTTCGGTTGGGCTGATCTGATGCAGTGGGCTGATCTATGGGCAGAGGCTGCTGAGGAATTGGGCTGAGTTGTGTTTCGGGCTGAATTGTGGGCTGCATGGTAGTTGGGCTTAGGTTTGATTGTGGAATTGAATGTTGTTGAGGTTGGATTTGTGAGTTGGGCGTGAGAGGAGGGTCATTTGTGGAATTGGGCTGTGAAAGAGTTGGGCTAGAAGAGGGTATACATTCAGAAGTGCAATCAGCAAAATCAAAATCCACATAATTATGGAGTGGAACAATGTGTTCGGGAATGATATGTGTAGTGTCCGGATCAAGAAAAGGGAAGACATCCTCAAAAAATTTCACATCTCGAGAGACAAAAAATTGCTTAGAATCCAGATCAAATAATTTTCACCCTTTTTGACCAAATGGATAACCCATGAAAACACACTTTCGACTACGACTAGCAAACTTATCCCCCTTTGTCTTTTGGTTGTGGGCAAAACAGTGACACCCAAAAGTACGAATTGTATAATAAGAAGGTAATTTATCAAAAAGGATTGCAAAGGGTGATTTATTTTGGAGTAAAGGTGTAGGTGTTCGATTAATGAGATGTGCAGCAGTTAAAACACTCTCCCCCCAAAAATAAATAGGTAAGTTTGCTTGAAACCGTAAAGCCCGTGCAACATTTAAAATATGTTTATGTTTTCGTTCAACCCGACCATTCTGTTGTGGTGTCCCAACACAAGAAGTTTGGAATAAAATCCCATTATCATTAAAGTAATCCAGCAAACAATTAAATTCCGTTCCATTGTCAGTTTGAACCACTTTAATGTTTTGAGAAAATTGTCTATTTATCATGGCCACAAAGGACATAAACATACTAAATACTTCTGTTTTATCAATCATCAAATAAAACCAAATGGCTCTGGAGAAGTCATCAACAATAGTCAAAAAATATCTTGCATCATAGGAAGATGGGTGTCGATATGGACCCCATAAATCACAATGAACTTTTTCAAATATTCTGGAGGCTTTATTGTCACTCAAAATGAATTTGTCCCTAGAGTGTTTTGCACGGAAACAAACATCACAAACTTTATTTAAACTACCCTTACTACTAGAAACAGTGGGAAGAAGCTTCACTACATTTTCAGAGGGGTGACCCATCCTTTTGTGCCATAAATCCAAAGTAGATGATACCGCATTCACCAAGATTTGTTGAGCCTGATTAGTTCCCTCAAAGTAGAAAAGTCCATTCCTCCTAATGCTCGTCCCAATCCGCTCCCTCAATTGGTCCTGTATAACACAATTAGTAGGAGTAAATTGTACAGTACATTTTAAATCATCAATAATTTGCGAGACCGAAATTAAATTGCAGCATAATTCCGGAACAAAAAGCACATGTTTAAGAATTAAATTTTCAGATAAACAGACGAATCCTTCCTTTGTTGCGACCACAGATTTTCCATTAGGAAGACCCACCGAGCAAGTGACATTATGAACATCAAACAACCACGAATCGGTACAAGTAACATGTCGGGAAGCTCTCGTATCAATAATCCATAAATTGCAACCAAACTCACCCGTTAATCTGTCATCAGATATATTATTATTACCAATGAATGAAGCAAGTATCTTCCATTGTTCTGGTGAGAAAACATGCCCAACCTGTTCATTAGTTGAAGGAAGAGAAGAGGGAAGAGAAGAGGTGATATGGCTGCTGCTGCTGAGAGCGTGAGCCATGGCGGAGCCACCACGACCCTTGCCTGCATTTTGAGGCAGTTTACCACGACCAGCATTACCTGAATTTCTGGGCTGCAGCTTTGAAGATCCCGGTGGCCACCATTCTGGGTAACCATTCAATTCAAAACATCCGGATCGTTCATGACCCGTTTTCCTACAATGTGAGCAAAATAGCATTGATTTGTCCTGTTTGTCTCGTGGATCTGAGGTTACACCGGCTGTACCTGCGGCCCATATCGGCTGCTTAGATTTGGCCCTTCCTGGTGGCGCACGAACGGCAAAACCAACAGCATCAAGAGGCTTGTCCTCCGGTAGAGACCGCGTGAGTCGAACCCGTTCATCTTGAACAAGTAATTGATACGCACGATCTAGAGAGGGAAGGGGATCTTGAGACAATATGTTTGCTCGAATTTGTGAGAAATTGTCGGGATATAAGCCCATTAAAAATTGATGGAGTCTTGTATTGTCTCTTCTTTTCGCATGCTCCTCGCCTGCCGTACAAGAAACGCAGCAAGAACAGGTAATTAGGGGTTCATAATTATTCAATTCTTCCCACAAAGATGTTAATTTCCCAAAGTATTGTGCAATTGACATGGTTTTCGTTTGCTCACAACGAGCAATTGATGATTTAAGCTGCTGAATTCGAGGTCCATTAACAGTGGAAAAACGGGATTTAAGAGTATCCCAGAGCCTTTTGGCATCTTTGTATCTAGAAAGTGTGGTTTTGATTTCGGGATCGATGGTGTTCATGAGCCACGAAATAAGCATTGCTTGAAGAGTATCCCAATCATCTTGTGTACAAGGAGATGTGGGTGAAGTAATTTGGCCATTCAAGAAGACAAATTTCCGTCTTGCTTGTAAAGCCATTTGAACATCGTTAGCCCATTCATCATAATTGTCTCCACGGAGTCGAGTCGGAGTGATGAAATCACCGGGCCGATCATGAGGGCCAAGATAATACGGAGAAAAAGAATCAATTTTTGGTGGAGGCGGTGGTGATGGTGGCTGATTTCCAGCCATGGTAGGTCGTGTTCTGGGTTTCTCTTCTTCTTCTTCTGTTTCTCTTTTTTTTTTTTTTTTTTAATATGAATCGTAAAATCCTGAGCGACTGATACCATATTAGAATTGATTTTCGGTTTAATTGTCTTTGCTTTCCATTGCTTCATAGTTTGATTAATATAGGTTACAAGAAAATATTCTAGATTACAATCAAGATATTATGATAACAATTAAGGCCTAAATATATGGTAAATCTCTTAGGAAAAGGAAACAAATTGATATTTGCCTAAAATCTCCAAAATTTCCTTAACAGGTTATCGTTTATCATAGTTTAGAACCCTAATCCTTTTTATCCTTTTGTTAATTATGCTTTAATCTTTAAATTAAATTCGTGTTTTTATCTTTATGTAATTTCCATCTTTCATCATTGTTAAACTTTGTTTTCTCTATTGAAATTTCTTATTTGCAATTTATGGTTTTTATTCTTCTTTCTCCATTAAAACTTCAATTATCAAAGTATCATTGCTCTTCAATCTCTTAATTATATTTTTTATTATTGTTTATGTTTGTTATTAAAGTTAATTGTTTTCATGAATCTAATTAGTGAGTAGTTTTCTTTTGAAAACCATCCCAGAATCGGAATCGTCCACGATAGGTTCCAAACTGGCCTGAACCACAAAACCGTGAAACCGTCGGAAAAAGCCGCCAGAACCAGATCAAAGAACCCCGGACCGATTCACTCGGACCACTGTTCCAAGGAATCGCCCCGAAACCATGAACAAGACTGAACCGGTTCACCCAACCCAACGGTTCTTTGGAACGGGTCCAACAAATTAGCCGTTAACTAGCCATTCAGAATTGTTTTATAAATACGGACACTTTCAATCATTTTCATTCACAATTCTTCTCATCTCCGAATCTCTCTCTACTTAATTACTTAATTACGCAATTATTCTCTTCATTACATAATTAGTCTTTAATAATTTCTTAATTACATAATTAGTTTTTAATTATTTCTTAATCATATTACTATTTGAATATTATCATGTCTTCATTTTTTGAAAAAATCATCTAAAAAAGTGTAATGTCCAAAATATTTTTAAAAAAATAATAAAATTAAATAAAATTAAAAATTGAAAAATAAATAACTAATAATGTACAGTCTAGAAAATTAAATTAAAAAAAATAAATTTGTTAAAAAAAACTAAGTAACACAATTTTTTATTAAAAAAAGAAAATTAAGTTTAAAATAAATAAATAAATAAAATAAGATAAATTAGTAAAAACTAAAATTTACAAAAAAAAAAATTAAATTAAACTTAGAAACCCAATATATGTTTACTCTCAAGAAAATTTCAAAACTTTCATCCCCCACTTCCTAATAAAACTTTCTGATTTCTCCACTTCTTTACCCTCTTCCCATGTAATTCTATTAACTATCACATTTTACAACTATAAATTAAACCATTTTACTCTTTAACTCATTCATTACTTTCAATTTTCTTTCTTCTTCTTGGTATTCTTTTTCTTTCATCAATCATTTGGCTTTCTTTACATGTATTATTATATATTTCTTTTTCTCCTTTATAGTATTTTTCAATCTTTAGCCCTTTTCTATGTACAAATTACAAACAACTATTATACTTTAGACGTCAGATTCGTAAGGGAAGGTTGATAAGAGCGTAAATATATTATAAACTCATTTCACAAGGTAATTCTCAATGCCCTTTCAATTAGATTATCCTGTTAGCCGTTAGTGTTTATGTACTAAGTGATAATTAATGTGTTTAAAAGTGATGTGGGATTTCGTATGATATTATACTTTGTATGTTAAATTCTCAAATGATATTTAATACTATTTTGTCAAATTTTAATCTATAATTTTTTTATTTTGGTGAAATTTATAATATTATTTCAATAATGATTATTTTTAAATGCGGTTAAATTTGAAAGAGAATTATTTATAATTTTGATTCCTGTTGCCACCAAGTGATGTTAAAATCGTGATTTGGCAAATGAAATTTCAATTCGATATTCTTGAGATATATTTTTAATTGAGAAAATGAATGATCATAAATAAATTATATAATATATGTTTGTGTGATCACCACTAATTATTAAAATATATTAAATCACGTAGATTGAAACAAGAGGGAAATAAAACTCTTATATTTGTTAAGATCCAAGTATAAGGGTGATGAACACGTTGCCCTGTTTGGTTAGTATAGCTGCCGACATATATTTTTATTTCTCATACTTGATACGATGTTTAGTCTTCCTTCTATTTGTTGTGATCAAAGTAGAAGGTGTATGCACTCTAAGGTTACCTAAGACTACTCTACTGGCCTTGAATTATTTTGGGTGGCGACCTCTTGATGAGTAGGTATTGGGGTAAAGGCTTGGTCAACTGGCATTCTTGTTCCCTCAAATTAATAATTAGATATATGTGTTTGTCATCATTAACTATCAAATTAATTAATTGGTTGATGTGATATTATATTGTTTCCACAAATTGATTTTTTTTAAGTCAGTTATATATTATGTTTTAAAATTATTTTCAACTCGATTATATTTTATTTTCCTAAATTATTTTCAAACTTAACTGTTTTATGGGATAAAGTTGGAAAAATTACTCAATTTTCTTATTCTGGGAGTTTTTCCCTTGTCTTTCTTGCATTTTTATTTTTACAGGTTATTGATCATGTGGGGTTCGTGGCGTGCGGTTCACCTAGATAATTAGTTTTTGTTAGTAGTCATGTATTAAAATTTCACTTTCAGTTGTAAGAATTGTTTAATGTTTAATTATATAAAATTATTTTATAGTTGTTTAGCCTTATATTTATTTCTTATCAGAAATAGATGTGGCAGTAACGCTATCATGATTAGGTTTTAGTTTATGTTTTCCCATAAAAATCCTATTTAAAATTTGACCTGATTATGGGAGTGTTTCACAAAGTTACTAAAGTGGCAAAATCATCGGGAGGTTCTAGCTCCAAAAGAAAGGTCACTTCAACTCCGTCATTGTCAACAACATCTTCAGTTAGTAATTGTGATCCAACTTATCAAGAAAGAATACCACCAAGAATTAGACGATTATGCAGAAGAAATGGAAAATGAAACAAAAATTGAAGAAGAAGAAGAGGAACCAACGAACCCTATTGGTATAATTAGATCTCGAAAATCATCAACGAGATCACAAGAATTACAACAACAACAACAACAACAACAATAACAATAACAAGCTCGTGGTAAACAAGTCAATTTTCAAAGTGTCGGTTAGTTTTATAATTTTATTCTTCAAATTAATTAAATTTTAAATTATTATTTATTTATATATTGTGGTATTTGAGTATCTCTTTATGTTTAAATTTAGATGAAGAGAAACCAGTAAGATAACCTTTTTAGAAAATGCCACCTCATAAGGATAGAGTTGTTTTACATGTATAGTCATATTTATCAAAGCAACCAACCAACAATCCGGATGTTTTCTTATGCACTAGTCAAATTGTGAAAGTCAAGGGGTAAAACCATTAGTTTCATGCAATTTCAGCAAAGGTAAATACTTTATAAGTTTTGATAAATGATATTTATATTTTCTAAATTAAGAATGTATTAAAAATTCATTTGTTGAGCTTTGTGAATACGTGTTAGGTGGTGGTACGAGATCTTTGAACAAACATTTAGCAAAGAAGCATGGTCACAAAAGAAACTAATGCAACAAGCGGCAGCGGAACCAAAACTGGAAGCCGATAGTGGACAATGGAAATCCCCGGCGGAGGTATGCCAGCTAAATATAATCGTAATGAAATCATTGATGAATAAATTCCTATGAGTAGCCATTTAACCATGGTGAAAGTAAGGCTTGTGAATATTACACTAGAAAAACTTTGCAACACAATATAGTTTGATCTCTAGGAGCACTCTTAAACGGTGCACAATAAAATTATATCAACTAAAGCATTATGGATCAGTAGAAATAATCTTTTAATGGTAAGGTTAGCATAACAACCGATATTTAGTCTGCTCCTCCACATTCAAAACCTTATTTGTGTGTAATTGCACATTAGATAGGTCATTACTAGTTAGTTTAAAAAAGAATAATTGGTTTTAAGTTAATGCCCAAAAAACATACTGGTAATAGCATAAAATATAGATTAATATAGATATGTAAAGAATGAAACTTGTTAGATAAAATATTTTGTTGTTCTCGGATAACGCAACTGCCAATATTACATACATTGAACTTTTGTATAACGAACCAAGTTTCAATTTTATACTTGGTGGTAGATTAATGCACATACGTTGTTGTGCTCATATTATTAACTTATCATGCCAAGTAGGTATAAAATAATTAAGACCATTATGGACATAAAAAAGTATATTGGTCATTAGAAACCCCGATACGTTGGGGCTCGACCCATGATCTACTAAAGTGACTATTTTATATTGTCCTGTTATAACACAACTGTATAGTGAGTGCATGGATAGCCGTATAAGTGATGGAACATAGGAATTAGCTATAGGCGTACAGAAAATATTAGAAGCGTATGACCACGCAACTAAGATTTTTTCATATGTTTACGAACTAAGTCAATTCTTTCATTACTATTTTTTACCATCTACTTAACCATTCGCATGATGATACTAATAATTTTTTAAAGTGGATTCTTGCATATGTAGTGGATAAATGGAAGACATATTTTATTGTTTTTCCTCATATTTATGGAATCGCGATAATTTTAGACTCGTGTTTTAAGACGAAAAATCTTACTAAATTAATAGAATTTTATTACCGATCATTTAATCGTCCACATAGTGATGTACATAACTATGTTGGAAACTGCAAAAAGCTTTTAGCAGAACTTATGATTACTATTCTAGTATATATAACTTAAGTCACGATACATTTAGGTGTTCTAGTGTCTCGGTACGTCCCACTTATTATAATCCAATAGTAGCTAACATAATAAGCCAAGATGATAGTTTTGTAGGGCCATCTTCTTCCTCACCCTCCACTTTATATTTAGAACTAGATAATTATCTTAAACATCACTTTGAGATTGAACAAGATAGTTTTAATATTTTAGAATGATGGAAAGAAAAATTAATAAAATTCCCCGTATTATCAGAATTGCAAAGAATAATCTTGCAATTCTTACTTTCACTATTGTGTCAGAGTTTGCTTTTAGTTCTGGTAAAAGAGTTCTGGATGAAAAAAGATCTTGTCTTACTCCACATACTATTCAAATATGTGTTTTCAAGAAAGATTAGGATCAAGCAGAGGTCCGAACACAAAATCTCAAGAATGATGATGATCAATGGATAATGATGGATACATCTGCATCATCATCTGGAGGGGAGGTAGCAGAAGCATCGGGCCAACAAGATGATGATGATGAAGAAGAATCGAATCATGAATATCAGACATCGATCAATTAACCTTCAACAACTACAAATAAAAGGCATGACAAAGAACTATGTGGGCTTTGTTCCTTCGGGATATGTTGGCAGCTTAGTATTCCTTTGGGATATGAGGTTCAAGTCTATTTTCTCCCTCTTTTTTTATTAACCATGTTTATTTTTTTTTATTAATTTAGTTTTTTTTCCTTCTTTTTAGTAAATATTTTAATAACAATGACAATCAATGAATTTCGCTAGTAATCAAGTAATCAACAAAGGTACGTCTACATTATTATAGTATATTTATATTATATTTAAAGAAAAAATAAGAATGAAACTGATGGTCCAACCAGCCCAACCCGAGAGTTGGAACCACCGGAACCGCCTCATGAACCATCAAGGAACCGTATTGGAACCGCTAGGAACCCAAAACGTTCAAATTAGTATCCAAATGGAACCAGAACCAGGTGGAGCCGGAACCGGCCAACCCGAATTGTGTCCATCAGTAGTTTGATCCAAGCAATATCCTTAGAAACATCGTGTAAACAAATAATCTCATTGAAATAAGCTTCTCCCAAGTCCTCAATTCATGCTTTTTTATATGTATAAACCGAGCAATCATGGTCGACCTTTCCACAATAACCCATATAGATATATTTCAAACTCTTATGATCATTAAAGAACTTACACGACCATGCATATAATGACTTCATATTTTAGCAAAAACACAACCACAGCAAATTCGAGATTGTGAGTAGGATAATTCCTTGCATGATAACTTCAAACAATAACTTTCCCCTGTTGTATTAAGACACCCCCTAACCCATCCTTTGATGCATTATATACTTTAAACTTATATATACCTTCAAGAGGTAACGTGAAAACTATATAATTTTTCAAGCTTTATTTTTAATGCTTTTAAAGATTTTTCACATTCCTCGAAATACTTGAACTTGATGTCCTTCCTATTTTGTTTGGTCAAAGGCAAGGTTTCACAAATCTCTTGCAATAACCAGTAAGACCCAAAAATTTCCAGACCTCCGACACACATATTTTTTTTTTTTTACCTTATTCAAATCATGATAATCAATACATAAACATATACTCCCCTTTACTTTTCATACGAGAGAAGTAGCTTATGGAGAGACATTGCGTCTAATGAAATCCTTATCTATTAACTCTTATAATTGAGTTTTCAACACTTGATATGGAGTGGCGCTCTTCTGCTGCATTTTTCTCATTTTTAAAGTTGACATAATTTCAATTCTTTCTGCACAACCACACCAAAATTTGATATTCTCCTCTTATGGGTCCCAACAACACAATCCTTTAGTGTCAGTAATAAAATGTGGCATAACATTCTGAGATTCAGTCGATATCGAGAATGACATCAAACTCGATCATTGAAAACTTGTCAAGGTCAACTTGTATTTCACAGACAAAAGTTAGTATAGATATATCCTTAAATGTTCTATTATAAGGATATTTTTTCTGGGAGAGTAGTAGGAGTCCTTACTACTAAGGTAGCAAATAAATCAACTTTCAATTACATTTAGTTTATGCTTTTGGAGCATCCAATCAAAAAGCTTTACTTAATTCAATGCAATCTCGATTTCTTTCTACCTAAGTTACCTTACACTAGTTAGTATAGATATATTTCTAAATGTTCTATTATAAGGATTTTCAAATGACATTATTTTTAGGGATTTACGGAAAGAAATTTTAATTTATTAAAAAGTCTTAATTTGACTCTGTCAAAAGACGTAGAACTCTAGTTAAAGTAAAGTCGAAGGATGTAAAATTCAACTCGAGTTGGAAGTTAGGTGAAGTAAGTTCAATTCTTTTCGCGAAAGTCGAAGTATGCGCACTCCGATCTAATCCTCATAATCACATACTCGCACTCATAAATTAGGAATCTGATGCATTATTCTGCAGGATAACTTCCTTCAAAAATAGAAAGAATACCAAATAAAAACCCAAATGAGACCTGTAGTAAACAACCCACTTATTTCATGATCTAAAACGTTATCTTAGCAGATCCAAACACAACCAAATGAATGCATTATTTCGTAGAACAAACTATGTTTTTTATATTAAAGCAAACTATAGTCCTACAAGGATTTTCAGTAGTTGGCTAGCGAGTGATGTGCACATTAGAGACCATCATGATTACATTCATCTGCTGAAAAACTGTTGGACTAGAAATACTTTGAAAGAAATTCATGCCCAGATTATCATTGGTGGTTACGAGCAAAACATATTTGTTGCTACTAGACTAATCGATAAATACATTAATGTATCTACAAGTTCAAGTATGGAAGATGCACAGAAGGTGTTCGATATATTGCTTGAAAGAGATAATTTCTTATGGAATTTGCTTTTACAGGGGTATTCAATGTATGGGCCTTTAAACAGTGCATTGAGATCCTTTATTCAAATGCGGGTTTCTGGTTTTCCATTGGATGAATATACATTTCCGTTCATGTTAAAAGCGTGTGGTGGAGCAAAAGAAATTAATATGGGTATGGCGATTCATGGGCAAACAATAAAATCTGGCTACGCTTCTGATCTATTTGTGGGTAATGCACTTGTAGCTTTCTATGGGAAATGTCAACAAGTTAGTTCATCTAGGAAGGTTTTTGATGAAATGCCACAAAAAGATATTGTTAGTTGGAACTCAATGATCTCGGTTTATGTGGCTAATGATCTTCCTTGTGAGGCTCTTAAACTGTTTCATCTAATTCTGAATGTCGAAACAGTTTCACCTGATAGAACTACATTGGTGAGTATTCTTCCGGCTTGTGCTCAACTGTCAGCTGTTAAAGAAGGGCTGTGCATTCATTCCTGCATCGTAAAATCCTGTATGAAACTCGACGCTGTCTTAGGTAGCGGTCTTATATCACTGTATGCGAATATTGGGCGATTAAAGACTGCAACATTGATATTCGATCGAGTCCCTGATAAGAACATTGTGATTTGGAATACGATGATTAAAGCGTATGGAACACATGGCCATGCGGATGAGGCTCTCAAGTTGTTTTACCAACTTGTTGATGCTGGATTAAGCCCAGATGACATGATATTTTTGTGTTTACTGTCAGCGTGTAGTCACGCAGGGATGATTTCAGAAGGTTTGTCTCTGTTCAAGAAGATGGAAAAATACGGAGTTAAAAGAAATCACTTACATTATGCTTGTGTAGTTGATTTATACAGTCGTGCAGGACTAATAGACAAAGCACTCGAAATTGTTAGGACTATGCCTGTACAGGCGGAGAAGGATGCTTACGGTGCCTTGTTCGGTGCTTGTAGGATACATAATAATATTGAAATTGCAGAAATAGCTGCGAAAAAGCTGTTCGAGTTGGACCCTGAAAATGCTGGGCGATATCTTATATTGATCAAGATGTATGAAGATGCAGGTCGGGTTGAGGATGCTGCTAGATTAAGAAAAATGATGAGAGACAAGAAGATTCAAAGGCTAGTGGGATGTAGTGCAATCGAAATCGATTTTACGCTCCACAAATTTGGTGCAGAAGATGTATCTCATCCTCTCATGGAGCAAATCTTTGATACATTACATGAGTTGGAGATGTTGGTGGATGAACAAATTTATGCTGATCAATTCATATTGAATGAGTAATAGGGAATCCAATTACTCAATGAGATTGTCTAGAAACCAGATTTTTTTCCCTTCCAATCTCATATTTGTATCAAAAATTTTGATAGCTTTCAAATTGAAGCTAAAAAGTTCCAACACTAGTTTTTTGTTTTTTAGCACAATTCATTATTAATTTTCCCGTAGGGAATTTTCCTTAATCTGAGCTCGAGAAATTAAAAGATATTCATCCTAAAATCTTTTTAATCGACATCACATATAAGAGCGATATGTACAAGTGACCATCGTGTGAGACAGTTGGTAGTATCTACAAATCACAACTTTTTTATGGCGTTTTGTTTGAACAAATTTCAGCATGAGGAATATGTTCAGTTTTAAATGTAATATTATATTTAATTGAACTAACAAAATTTATTAGGAGAGTTAGAGACTAATGTAGAATCCTTGAATAAAATCATCAACATTCTTATGAATATCACTTACAAGACTATGCAAATGTGATCATTGTGTGGGATGATTGGTGGGACCTAAAGAACAAAGCAAAAAAGAGCATTGCTCGGCTAGAAAAATTTATAGGTAAGCAAAATAATGGAAGTACAATTAATGAAAAATAATTGAAGTAATCATGATACTTATCAATGTAATATGTTACAAGCACAGACGTATGCTTCTTGACTGTGAGAAATTACTGTAGTTTGAAGTTTCTGCACAAGTGTATGAGCATTAGATAATTTGTAAATACTTGAGACAAAGATTACAGATATTCATTCAATTTAAACAAAGAGTACACAGCAGCCTATATATAGGCAAGGACCCTAAAGATAATCCTAGAAACCTAAGAGTTAGTTAGTTATATAACTAACTAAAACAATAAGTTTGTTACAAAGAAACTATCTAGAAACAAACTTGAAACAACATGACTTTTTTACGTAAAAATTTAATATTGTTTTTCTAAAAAATTATTTTATTGAATACATCATTTTTTTTTTGGCAAAAGATTTTTCATTATTAGAAAAGGCTATACAACCTAAGAAAAGGAAACCTTCTCAAACTAAATTGCATCAGTATGGACAAACCATCTTCTATGAAGGGTTTCCTCGCCCCCTTTTCATGTGCATTGAAGTACAGAAGGACCATGCTACCAAAAAAGCCACATACTGTGAAAGAAGCCATACAAACAAAAAGCCTATACATCCACTAGTAGACAAAAATCTAGCCCAATGAACGAAAATAAGAAGCACTATAGGTATACTACTTCAAGAAAAACAAACAACATTACTAGCATTGGATGCCTGAAGCATTGAACCCCATTGTGTTCTTCAATTTGCAAACAAAAGCTAAACCAATTGAACAAACCAATAGCTTACACCAACTCCAATAACCAGACAACAGCACCAATGGTTAAAAACAGTGCGGCAGCATCGCATACCTGAATGTTGTAGCAGCAGACCTGTTAGCTTTCAAATTGAAGAGAGTTGGTAGCGGGACCTTCAGTTAGGATCAGCAGCCTATTAGTTCAATGAGGCAGCTATAAGAATAGCATCAGGATCAGAAGTCAACTACCATTTCTGGTTGCTGCTGATATGAGGAAATGTGCTGAACCTTAAGGCGAAGCTAAATTTCTTCCTTAATTTCCAGAGCAAACGGTGTGAGGGGCTTGTAAATTTTCTCATATCGCTATGTTCTTGCATTTCCATATTGCATAAGTGGTTAAGGAAATTATTAATGGTAACTTTATGTTTTTACACTCTATCAATGATATCCCAAGTTTTTTCGATTATTAATGATATCCTTGTTTTATTGAGCATCTTACAACCGTAATCTTTTCTAGATTTTTCCGTCTAAAATTGTCCAAAATCATTAACTTTTTTCCTTTTTCTTTTATTTTTCAATTTAAAACAGAAAAAAAATAATTTAGGAAATCATCAATGCAACCCCTGAATTTTAGTGCTTTATCAATGGTACCCCTAAGTTTTTTTATTATCAATGGTACCCTCGTACCATTGAGCGTTTTACAACCGTAACCACTAATGGAAAAAAACATATATGCTGCTAATCATTTGCTGCGGTTTTTAATATACGCAGCAATAAATAGGAAAAATAATTAAAAAAAATAAATTCAACAAATGCTGCGGTTATCCAGGAACCCGCAGCAAATAACATGAATTGCTGCGGCTTTCAATAGGCCCGCACCAAATAGCAAAAAAATATTCATCAATTGTTGCGGTTATTGTAAGGCCTGCAGCAAATAATGCTTCAGGAATTTGCTTAATCTCAATTGCTACGGTTATTCTAAGGGCCCGCAGCAAATAAACTCATTCTTTTCACAAAATTAAAACCCGCCATTTCATTTCACAAATATACTTACTGCTACTGTTGTATTCTCTCAAGCAAACCCACCTTTTTTTCCATTCAACGTTTCATTCTTCATCTTCATCTTCTAAAAACCATAAATTCTTCATCTTCAAAACCTGTTTCAAACCCACCATTGAAAAAAACTCGAAAAACTGAGGGATTGACTGTTTCTTCAAACTTGTTCTTCATCTTCTTGGTTCATAAACCCACGAAATTTGGTCTTGTTCATCTTCAATACCCACGACATTAAGGTATTCTTCTCTTTTTAATTTGTTAAGCAATTAAGTTTTGTAAGATATTCATGAAAACACTCGAAAATTAGGGCAACTATTTGTATACTAATTTTGTTTCTCTGTTTTTCGTTGTAGATAACATTACCCACGAAATCAAGGTAATTATATTTATTTTACTGATTTGCAAGTTCATATCTTTGTTGTTTAACATGTAATTTAGTAATTTAGTGCTAAAGATATCAAATTATTTGTGAATTTTACATTATTCAAGTTTCTGTTATTAGTTTGTTAAATATTTGTGTAATTTATTAAAAATGTGGTTTGTTGTTATAATTATGTCTTTAACTATTAGAATTAGAATATGATTTTATTTACAATGTAGTGCTTAATATTGAAGTATGAAGTATAGAATTAGAATATGAAGTATGTATATTTAGGGTTAAATAAATTTAGTATAAATAAGTATATATTTTTAGGGTTAAATATGTTTATTATAAATAAGTATATATGTTTAAAATTTTGTGTATTAATTTTGTTTTGAATTAATTAATCACACTAATTAGGATGACCAAAGATCGTTCTTGGATGTATGGAAGCATTGAATAGTCAAAATTTATTGATGGCGCATTAGAATTTTGTAGTATTGCGGTTAAACATCGAGTTAGGATGGGGGGAGTTGGTTTTTATTGCCCATGTGTCACTTATGGCAATGTATCAAAGGTAGACAGTGTTGATATCCTTAGGGAGCACATACTTCGACGTGGGTTTAGGCCTCAATATCATGTTTGGGTTTGACATGGTAAGGAGGGAGTTTACAAAGAGAAAAGTGTTATTGAGGACGTCAATAATGTGGCCGATGTCAATGAGGATGTAGTAGATCATGTTGATGGGTATGAGACAGATGAAGAGAATGTCGATGAGGATGTGGATCGTGTTGATGAGATAATGGAGGGAGTCGAGGATGAGTTAGGAAAACGTCCTCGTGTTTTTGACTTGTTGACAGAGGCTTCTCAAAAGCCTTTGTACCCTGGATGTACAAAGTTCACCAAAGTAACAGCAATGTTGACAATTTTCAACATTAAGTTAAAGTTCAATTGGAGTGACGCTAGTTTCAAAATTGTTATTAGAAGCGTTTGGTGAGATGCTTTCTGAGAGAAATGAACTTCCAAAGTCGACATATTATGCCAAAAAGCTCAGGTGTCCTTTCGGCTTAGAGTACCAGAAGATTCATGCGTGTCCAAATGATTGTGTGTTGTATCGGAATGAAAACGAGAACATAGAAGAGTGTCCTAGGTGTGGGTTATCGTGCTACAAGCGTAAAGGGGCTCGGGATGCTAAAGGGCCCCCGGCTAAGGTATTGTGGTATCTTCGAATAATAATTAAATTCAAGCGCTTGTTTTCTATAAAGAAAGATGCGTTAAATTTGAAGTGGCATGCAGATAGGGTGAAAAAAGGTCACTTGCTCACACATCCATCTGATTCTCCGGAGTAGAAAAGTATTGATAGGTTGCATAAGACTTTTGGGGATGAAGTTCGTAATTTAAGGCTTGGACTGTGTACGGATGGAATGAACCCATTCGGCAATCTTAGTTGTCAACGTCGTACTAGGCCGGTACTGTTAGTGATCTATAATTTGCCACCTTGGTTGTGTATGAAGCGTAAGTACATTATGCTTTCGCTTCTTATCTCGGGTTCTAAACAACCTGGCAATGACATAGATGTATATCTTGCACCTCTCGTGGATGATTTGAGAAAGATGTGGGATGAAGGCATTTCAGTGTTTGATGCATATGCTAATAAGGAGTTCACCTTGCGTGCAATGCTTTTATGCACCGTTAATGATTTTCCGGCATATGGAAACTTATCGGGGTATAAGAACAAAGGGAAGAAAGCATGCCCAATATGTATCGATGACATGGAATCCACGTGGATTCCTAAGTGCAAACACCTATACATGCACCATCAGAAGTTCCTCCCACGAGATCACCAATATCGTAAGAAGAAGAAGATGTTCAACGTGGAGGTTGAGGACCATGTAGCTCGTCGACCGTTGACCGGTTATGAGGTTTATGAACAGGTTGAGGGAGTTGAGACTGTATTTGGTAAAACAAGGCAAGTGCAAGGAGGTGAAGACCGATTATGGAAAAAAGAATCAATCTTTTGGAAGCTTCCATATTGGAGAGATCTATAGGTTAGGCATTGTCTTGACGTTATGCATATAGAGAAAAATGTATGCGATGCCATACTCGGGACTCTCATGAACATTCCGGGTAAGACAAAGGATGCTAGGGCCGTGCGAGATTGGTATGAATGTAAGGGTCTTCGTCCGGAGTTTTGGGCACATGTTAAGGTGAGTAAGAAATGAAATAGAGCTGATGAAGTTGGTGGCAGTAACAAGAGAAAGGGCGGTAAGAAGAAGATGAGTAATGACAAAGTTTATTTGCTTCCAGCTTGCTACACATTGTCCAAAGCAGAGAATTAGGCATTTTGTGAGTCTTTGTATGGCATTAATGTTCCGTTTAGGTACTCATCCAACATGAATAGATTTGTGAGCCTAAATGGTGAGCTGAAGTTGGGAAGCATGAAATCTCACGATTGCCATATAATGATGCAAGGGTTCTTATCAATTGCAATCCATGGAATATTGCCAAAACATGTGAGATATGCTATTACCGAGCTTTGCTCGTTCTTCAACACAATTTGTAGTAAAGTTCTTGATCCCTTTAAACTTGATGCTCTTCAACTCGACGTGATTGTAACTTTATGCAAGTTTGAGATATATTTTCCACCTTCTTTATTTGACATAATGGTTCATCTTATTGTCCATCTCGTTCGTGAGATCAAGCTTTTGGGTCCAGTTTTTTTATGTTATCCTTTTGAAAGACACATGGGTGTTTTACAAAACAAGGTGAGGAATCCAGCACAACCCGAAGGGAGTATGATTCAAGGCACTGTGAGCGATGAGATTAGTAACTTTATAGCCGAGTATTTGGCCATAGCAAAGCCTATTGGACTTCCCACCTCTAGACATGAAGGAAGGCTTGAGGGAAAAGGAACAATTGGCTCCAAATCGGTCACACCTCCTCGAGACAGCCTTCTACAAGCACACTTGTATGTGTTGCATCATATTCCGGAAGTACATCCTTTTTTGAGTGAGCATTACTATATATTGCGCGCAAAACATCCTTTTAAAGGGGATAGGGTATTGATGCAGTTGCATAAAAAGACGTTTATTAATTGGTTTCATAATCGAGTAATATGCGAAGAACTCAAGGGTGTATCCGAAATTGTTAAGTGGTTAGCTTTTGGTCCGCATGATGATGTCAACAAATATGAGGGTTACGATGTCAATGGCTTCACATTTTGGACTGAGGGTCAAGAAAAGAACTCATCTTATCTACAGAATAGTGGGGTTTCTATTTTGGCGTCATCTACATTTTACACGAGTGCGAAGGATCAAGCGCCGATTGATGCTAAATTGGTATACTACGGGCGGGTACATGAAATATGGGAGCTTGAATACTCTACTTTCAATATTGGTCTTTTCAAATGTAAGTGGGTAGATAATAATTGACGATGAATAAAAAATGACGACACTTGTGGATTCATTCTTGTAGACTTAGCTCGTTTGCGTGATAGTGAGGAACCATTCATACTAGCCACACAAGCCAAGCAAGTATTCTACATTATAGACCCGTCTGATAAAAAATGGTCTATTGTTGTACCGGGGAAAAGAAGAATCCTTTGTATAGGTGATGTTGAGGATGAGGAAGAACATGAAGCTTTTGAAGACTCCCCTCCTTTTATCAATCCAAAATCAGTGGATCAAGATGATGTAGATGATGTAGATGTTGGTTATATGCGTGTAGATCACACGGAAGGAATACATTTGAATTAAGTGATTCACAAGGTATGAATTATAAGCTTTTAAAAGTTTTTTTGGCACTTTCGCGCATAAAGTAGCTCAAACTTGGTTTGTTTTGCATGAAACTTTGCACACAACACTATTTATTATATATTATTGTGTTGAACGTATTAGAATTGTAAATCATAGTCATATTCTTAATATTACTTAGCTTATGTTCTAATATATTTCTATTTATACTCTTTCAGGTACTGATATACAATGCATCTATTCAGAGACGAAATTGTCCCCGAGATTGAGACCTCGAATAATGAGCATCGTAGTTACGACAGTGAAAATGACTAAATTGTGAGATACGAGTGTATAGCTGAAGACACTCCACCAATTGACAATGATTTTGAGACTGAAGACGACCCACTAATAATGGATGCTCCTAGAACTAGTAAGAAAAGAAAAGGGCGAGGTACATTACCCTCATAGCACCCCAGCCCATTACTACCCCTGAAGGGGAAAACCCCACACCGGAGACCATAAACTCCGTTGCTAAAAATCGGGAGCCAACTCCGGAGCCAGTGCTACAGGTACATAGTTTTTAAATATATAAGCACTTATTAATTTAAATCGTAACGCGTTTTAATATTTTATTATGATGCTTATTATACTAAACGACATAATTTTCAGGAGGCGACTCCTTGTTCTCTTTTGCTGCCTCAGTTAGGTGTAGTTAGTGATGGGGACTTAACTGAGGTTGCATATGGTTTGGCCCAGCCAACCAAAGAGGGCCAAACAGTGCATTCGATGCATGTTACAAGTGGCCACATCAGTGTGACCGTGGAAACTATTCTAAAGGGGTTTGAAAATTTCTCACTCCCCGTTCCAATGCCAGAATGGAGCCTTGAGAAACTATCAAACGCCCTAAGTAGTTTTGTCACATGGCCATATGCTTGGGTCCGATTCACTAACATGGTAAGAATCATTTGTACCTTATTTATTTTTATTTTTTTAATTGTATGCTTACACTAATTTAATTGTATAAATTCAAATAGCAAAAGAGTCCAAAGGGATCTTAGAGAGAGATCGGTTCCTCAGCAAAGGTGTCGACTGGGTCAAAGTCGATGCCAAGCACTCCAATTTTAACTGATGCGGAAATAAAAGATCTCTCTCAAGATTGCAAATGGCTGCACACTTTTGCATCTCGCAGAAGTGAAGAGGAGTCAATCATTCTAAACCTGCAGAAGGACCAATTCTGCTTTTTAGAGAACACATATGTAATTATTAGTCCTAGTGACATTGGGCAATTTTTGAGAGGATAGATGTTAAACGTAGCTCTTATCCATGTCTACATGAGGTAATGTTCATTATCTTACAAGTTAGGCATTGTTGTTTAATTGTTTTAATAACCGAATTACTGACAAAATTTTCTTATTCGTGAGTTTAGTGCGGTTTACGAGGAGCTAAATTTTTGCGAACCTCCAATAAATTTTGGGTAGTTATGTCCTGAGTCAATTTCGGGTACTAAATGTGTAAATAATCCAAATGACGTCAGAGAATACACGTTCATTTTGGCTCCATATGTGGAAGAGTAAGTTTTATTTTTGAAATTGAACTTATCTTTTGATTTTTAAGTTCACATAATCTCTAATATGTTGATTTTAACTTTGCGTTTCTAGTTTGCGTTAGATAATTTTGGTCATTTGTCCTTTAACAAACACTGTGCACGGTCTTCGACTCATTACAAAAACCTCAAAGCCCGCCTCGCAACACAAAATTCAAAGCGTTGTTGAATGCGTACGTAATATTAACTATTTTACCAATTTGATTTAATTAAGTGTTATATATATATATATATATATATATATATATATATATATATATATATATATATATATATATATATATATATATATATATATATATATATATATATATATATATATATATATATATATATATATATATATATATATATATACATATATATATATATATATATATACATATACATATATATATATATATACATATATATATATATATACATATATATATATATATATATATATATATATATATATATATATATATATATATACATATATATATATATATACATATATATATATATATATACATATACATATATATATATACATATATATACATATATATATATATATATATATATATATATATATATATATATATATATATATATATATATATATATATATATATATATATATATATATATATATATATATATATATATATATATATATATATATATATATATATAGTATTACTTTTCCCACACGATTCAGCACAACGAAAAAAGTGCGTGGACAAATGGGATCTACATCCAGAGCCACATTTCCGAAATGGACAACAAAAAAAGGTACACAAATTCGATTTTATGGGTTTTTAAGCTGTTTTTGGAATTTCGCGCATAAAGTAGCTCAAACTTGGTTTGATTTGCACGAAACTTGGCACACAAAACTATTTAGTACATATTATTGTGTTGAAGTGGTTAGAATTTAAAATCATTGTAATATGCTAGAAATTACATGTTAAGTTGCGATTTAAAGAGTTTCTAAGCGTTTTTGGCACTTTTGCGCATAAAGTAGCTCAAACTTGGCTTGTTTTGCACGAAACTTCGCACACAACAATATTTGTTACATATTATTGTGTTGAAGTGGTTTGACTTGAAAATCATAGTCATATGCTAGAAATTACGTGTTAAGTTGCGATTTTAAGGGTTTTTAAGCGTTTTTGACACTTTTGCGCATAAAGTAGCTCAAACTTGGTTTTTTTTGCACGGAACTTGGAACACAACACTAATTAAGATATATTATTGTATTGAAGTGGTTAGAATTCAAAATCATATTCATATGCTAGAAATTACGTGTTAAGTTGCGATTTGAAAGGTTTTTAAGCGTTTTAGGCACTTTGCGCAAAAAGTAGATCAAACTTGGTTTGTTTTGCACGAAACTTGGCACACAACACTATTTGGTATATATTATTGTGTTGAAGTGGTTAGAATTGAAAATCATAATCATATGCTAGAAAATACGTGTTAAATTGCGATTTTAAGGGTTTTTAAGTGTTTTTGGCACTTTTGCGCATAAAGTAGCTCAAACTTGGTTTGTTTTGCACGAAACATGGAACACAACACTATTTGGTATATATTATGGTGTTGAAGTGGTTATAATTGAAAATCATAGTCATATGCTAGAAATTACCTGTTAAGATGCGATTTTAAGGGTTTTTAAGCGGTTTTGGCACTTTTGCGCATAAAGTAGCTCAAACTTGGTTTGATTTGCACGAAACATGGCACACAATACTATTTAGTATATGTTGTTGTATTGAAGTGGTTAGAATTGAAAATCATTGTCATACGCAAAATATTACGTGTTAAGTTGCAATTTTAAGAGTTTATAAGCATTTTGGCACTTTTGTGCATAATGTAGCTCAATCTTGGTTTGTTTTGCACGAAACTTTGCACACAACACTATTTGGTATATATTATTGTGTTGAAGTGGTTAGAATTGAAAATCATAGTTATATGCTTTAAATTACGTGTTAAGTTGCGATTTTTAGGGTTTTTAAGCATTTTTGGCACTTTTGCGCATAAAGAAGCTCAAACTTGGTTTGTTTTGCACGAAACTTGGCACACAAAAATATTTTGTATATATTATTGTGTTGAAGTGGTTAGAATTGAAAATCATAGTCATATGTTAGAAATTACGTGTTAAGTTGCGAATTTAAGGGTTTTTTTAGCGTTTTTTGGCACTTTTGCGCGTAACGTATCTCAAACTTGTTTTGTTTTGTACGAAATTTGGCACACAACACTATTTCGTACATAATATTGTGTTGAAGTTGTTAGAATTGAAAATCATAGTCATATGCTAGAAATTACGTGTTATGTTGCGATTTTAAGGGTTTTTAATCGTTTTTGGTACTTTTGCGCATAAAGTAGCTCAAACTTGGTTTGATTTGCACGAAACATGGCACACAACACTATTTAGTATATATTAATGTGTTGAAGTGGTTAGAATTTGAAATTATTGCCATATGCTAGAAATTACGTGTTAAGTTGCGATTTTAAGGGTTTTTTAGCATTTTTTGCACTTTTGCGCATAAAGTAGCTCAAACTTGGTTTGTTATGCACGAAACTTGGAACACAACACTATTTGGTAAATATTATTGTGATGAAGTGTTTTGAATTGAAAATCATAGTGATATTCTAGAAATTACGTGTTAAGTTGTGATTTTAAGGATTTTTAAGTGTTTTTGGCACTTTTGCGCATATAGTAGCTCAAACTTGATTTGTTTTGCACGAAACTTGGCACATAACCCTATTTGGTATATATTACTGTCTTGAAGTGGATAGAATTTAAAATTATAGTCATATGCTCGAAATTACGTGTCAAGTTGCGATTTAGAGGGTTTTTAAGCGATTTTGTCACTTTTGCGCATAAAGTAGCTCAAACTTGGTTTGATTTGCACAAAACACGGCACACAATACTATTTAGTATATATTATTGTGTTGAAGTGGTTAGAATTGAAAATCAATGTCATACGCTAGAAATTACGTGTTAAGTTGCGATTTTAAGGGTTTTTAAGCGTTTTTGGAACTTTTGCGGATAAAGTAGCTCAAACTTGGTTTGTTTTGCACGAAACTTGGCACACAACACTAATTGGTATATATTATTGTGTTGAAGTTGTTAGAATTGAAAATCATAGTCATAGGCTAGAAATTACGTGTTAAGTGGCGATTTTAAGGGTTTTTAAGCGTTTTTGGCACTTTTGCTCATAAAGTAGCTCAAACTTAGTTTGTTTTGCACGAAACCTAGCACACAACACTATTTGGTATATATTATTGTCTTGATGTGGTTATAATTGAAAATCATAGTCATATGCCAGAGATTACGTGTTAAGTTGCAATTTTAAGGGTTTTTCTAGCGGTTTTGGCACTTTTGCGCATAAAGTAGCTCAAACTTGGTTTGATTTGCCCGAAACAAGGCACACAATACTATTTAGTATATGTTATTTTGTTGATGTGGTTAGAATTGAAAATCATTATCATACGCTAGAAATTACGTGTTAAGTTGCGATTTTAAGGGTTTTTAATCGTTTTTGGTACTTTTGCGCATAAATTAGCTCAAACTTGGTTTGATTTGCACGAAACATGGCACACAACACTATTTAGTATATATTAATGTGTTGAAGTGGTTAGAATTTGAAATTATTTCCATATGCTAGAAATTACGTGTTAAGTTGCGATTTTAAGGGTTTTTTAGCATTTTTTGCACTTTTGCTCATAAAGTAGCTCAAACTTGGTTTGTTATGCACGAAACTTGGAACACAACACTATTTGGTAAATATTATTGTGTTGAAGTTTTTAGAATTGAAAATCATAGTGATATGCTAGAAATTACGTGTTAAGTTGCGATTTTAAGGATTTTTAAGTGTTTTTGGCACTTTTGCGCATATAGTAGCTCAAACTTGATTTGTTTTGCACGAAACTTGGCACAAAACCCTATTTGGTATATATTATTGTCTTGAAGTGGATAGAATTTAAAATCATAGTCATATGCTCGAAATTACGTGTCAAGTTGCGATTTAGAGGATTTTTAAGCGATTTTGTCACTTTTGCGCATAAAGTAGCTCAAACTTGGTTTGATTTGCACAAAACATGGCACACAATACTATTTAGTATATATTATTGTGTTGAAGTGGTTAGAATTGAAAATAAATGTCATACGCTAGAAATTACGTGTTAAGTTGCGATTTTAAGGGTTTTTAAGCGTTTTTGGAACTTTTGCGGATAAAGTAGCTTAAACTTGGTTTGTTTTGCACGAAACTTGGCACACAACACTATTTGGTATATATTATTGTGTTGAAGTGGTTAGAATTGAAAATCATAGTTATAGGCTAAAAAATTACGTGTTAAGTGGCGATTTTAAGGGTTTTTAAGCGTTTTTGGCACTTTTGCTCATAAAGTAGCTCAAACTTAGTTTGTTTTGCACGAAACCTTGCACACAACACTATTTTGTATATATTATTGTCTTGATGTGGTTATAATTGAAAATCATAGTCATATGCCAGAGATTACGTGTTAAGTTGCAATTTTAAGGGTTTTTCTAGCGGTTTTGGCACTTTTGCGCATGAAGTAGCTCAAACTTGGTTTGATTTGCCCGAAACAAGGCACACAACACTATTTAGTATATGTTATTTTGTTGATGTGGTTAGAATTGAAAATCATTATCATACGCTAGAAATTACGTGTTAAGTTGCGATTTTAAGGGTTTTTAAGCATTTTTGTAACTTTTGAGCATAAAGTAGCTCAAACTTGGTTTGTTTTGCACGAAACTTGGCACACAACACTATTTGGTATATATTACTGTGTTGAAGTGGTTAAAATTGAAAATCATAGTCATATGCTAGAAATTACGTGTTAAGTTGCGATTTTAAGGGTTTTAATCGTTTTTGGTACTTTTGCGCATAAAGTAGCTCAAACTTGGTTTCATTTGCACAAAACTTGGCCACAATACTATTATGTATATATTATTGTGTTGAAGTGGTTAGAATTTAAAATTATTGCCATATGCTAGAAATTACGTGTTAAGTTGCGATTTTATAGGTTTTTAAGCGTTTTTGGCACTTTTGCGCGTAAAGTAGCTTAAACTTGGTTTGTTTTCCACGAAACTTGGAACACAACACTATTTGGTAAATATTATTTTGTTAAAGTGGATAGAATTGAAAATCATAGTCATATGCT
>NC_080060.1:14195512-14334874 GCF_026212465.1 Amaranthus tricolor | reverse complement strand
GTAATTTCTAGCGTATGTCATTGATTTTAAATATTAACCACTTCAAAAAAATAACATATACTAAATAGTATTGTGTGCCATGTTTCGTGCAAATCAAACCATGTTTCGTGCAAAATAACATATACTAAACGTGCCAAAATGCTTATGAACTCTTAAAATCGCAACATAACACGTAATTTCTTGCGTATGACAAAGATTTCAATGTTTAACCACTTCAACACAATAACATATACTAAATAGTATTGTGTGCCATGTTTCGTACAAATTAAACCAAGTTTGAGCTACTTTATGCGCAAAAGTGCCAAAACCGCTTTAAAACCCTAAAAATCGCAACTTAACACGTAATTTCTAGCATATGACTATGATTTTCAATTTTAACCACTTCAACACAATAATATTTACCAAATAGTGTTGTGTTCCATGTTTCGTGCAAAACAAACCAAGTTTGAGCTACTTTATGCGCAAAACTGCCAAAAGTGCTTTAAAAACCCTTAAAATCGCAACTTAACACGTAATTTCAAGTATATGGCAATAATTTTAAATTCTAACTACTTCAACACAATAATATATACTAAATAGTGTTGTGTGCCAAGTTTTGTGCAAAACAAACCAAGTTTGAGCTACTTTATGACCAAAAGTGCCAAAAACGCTTAAAAACCCTTAAAATCGCAACTTAACACGTAATTTCTAGCATATGACTATGATTTTCAATTCTAACAACTTCAACACAATATTATATATGAATAATGTTGTGTGCCAAGTTTCGTACAAAACAAAACAAGTTTGAGCTACTTTAAGCGCAAAAGTGCCAAAAAACACAAAAAAAAAAAACCCTTAAATTCCAAACTTAACACGTAATTACTAGCATATGACTATGATTTTCAATTCTAACCACTTCAACACAATAATATATACCAATTAGTTTTGTGTTCAAAGTTTCGTGCAAAACAAACCAAGATTGAGCTACTTTATGCGCCAAAGTGCCAAAATGCTTATGAACTCTTAAAATCGCAACTTAACACGTAATTTCTTGCGTATGACAAAGATTTTCAATTCTAACCACTTCAGCACAATAACATATACTAAATAGTATTGTGTGCCATGTTTCGTGCAAATTAAACCAAGTTTGAGCTTCTTTATGCGCAAAAGTGCCAAAACCGCTTTAAAAACCCTTAAAATCGAAACTTAACACGTAATTTCTGGCATATGACTATGATTTGAATTCTAACAACTTCAAGACAATAATATATACCAAATAGTGTTGTGTGCCAAGTTTCGTGCAAAACAAACTAAGTTTGAGCTACTTTATGAGCAAAAGTGCCAAAAACGCTTAAAAAACCCATAAAATCGCCACTTAACACGTAATTTCTAGCATATGACTATGATTTTCAATTCTAACCACTTCAACACAATAATATATACCAAATAGTTTTGTGTGCCAAGTGTTGTGCAAAACAAACCAAGTTTGAGCTACTTTATGCGCAAAACTGCCAAAAGTGCTTTAAAACCCTTAAAATCGCAACTTAACACGTAATTTCAAGCATATGGCAATAATTTTAAATTCTAACCACTTCAACACAATAATATATACTAAATAGTGTTGTGTGCCAAGTTTTGTGCAAAACAAACCAAGTTTGAGCTACTTTATGACCAAAAGTGCCAAAAACGCTTAAAAACCCTTAAAATCGCAACTTAACACGTAATTTCTAGCATATGACTATGATTTTCAATTCTAACAACTTCAACACAATATTATATATGAATAATGTTGTGTGCCAAGTTTCGTACAAAACAAAACAAGTTTGAGCTACTTTAAGCGCAAAAGTGCCAAAAAACACAAAAAAAAAAAACCCTTAAATTCCAAACTTAACACGTAATTACTAGCATATGACTATGATTTTCAATTCTAACCACTTCAACACAATAATATATACCAATTAGTGTTGTGCTCAAAGTTTCGTGCAAAACAAACCAAGATTGAGCTACTTTATACGCCAAAGTGCCAAAATGCTTATGAACTCTTAAAATCGCAACATAACACGTAATTTCTTGCGTATGACAAAGATTTTCAATTATAACCACTTCAACACAATAACATATACTAAATAGTATTGTGTGCCATGTTTCGTGCAAATTAATCCAAGTTTGAGCTACTTTATGCGCAAAAGTGCCAAAACCGCTTCAAAACCCTTAAAATTGCAACTTAACACGTAATTTCTAGCATATGACTATGATTTTGAATTCTAACAACTTCAAGACAATAATATACACCAAATAGTGTTGTGTGCCAAGTTTCGTGCAAAACAAACTAAGTTTGAGCTACTTTATGAGCAAAAGTGCCAAAAACGTTTAAAAACCCTTAAAATCACCACTTAACACGTAATTTCTAGCATATGACTATGATTTTCAATTCTAACCACTTCAACACAATAATATATACCAAATAGTTTTGTGTGCCAAGTGTCGTGCAAAACAAACCAAGTTTTAGCTATTTTATGCGCAAAAGTGCCAAAAACTCTTTAAAACCCTTAAAATCGCAACTTAACACGTAATTTCTAGTGTATGACATTGATTTTATATTCTAACCACTTCAAAAAAATAACATATACTAAATAGTATTGTGTGCAATGTTTCGTGCAAATCAAACCAAGTTTGAGCTCATTTATGCACAAAAGTGCCAAAAACGCTTAAAAACCCTAAAAATCGCAACTTAACACGTAATTTCTAGCGTATGTCATTGATTTTAAATATTAACCACTTCAAAAAAATAACATATACTAAATAGTATTGTGTGCCATGTTTCGTGCAAATCAAACCATGTTTCGTGCAAAATAACATATACTAAACGTGCCAAAATGCTTATGAACTCTTAAAATCGCAACATAACACGTAATTTCTTACGTATGACAAAGATTTCAATTTTAACCACTTCAACACAATAACATATACTAAATAGTATTGTGTGCCATGTTTCGTACAAATTAAACCAAGTTTGAGCTACTTTATGCGCAAAAGTGCCAAAACCGCTTTAAAACCCTAAAAATCGCAACTTAACACGTAATTTCTAGCATATGACTATGATTTTCAATTTTAACCACTTCAACACAATAATATTTACCAAATAGTGTTGTGTTCCATGTTTCGTGCAAAACAAACCAAGTTTGAGCTACTTTATGCGCAAAACTGCCAAAAGTGCTTTAAAACCCTTAAAATCGCAACTTAACACGTAATTTCAAGCATATGGCAATAATTTTAAATTCTAACTACTTCAACACAATAATATATACTAAATAGTGTTGTGTGCCAAGTTTTGTGCAAAACAAACCAAGTTTGAGCTACTTTATGACCAAAAGTGCCAAAAACGCTTAAAAACCCTTAAAATCGCAACTTAACACGTAATTTCTAGCATATGACTATGATTTTCAATTCTAACAACTTCAACACAATATTATATATGAATAATGTTGTGTGCCAAGTTTCGTACAAAACAAAACAAGTTTGAGCTACTTTAAGCGCAAAAGTGCCAAAAAACACAAAAAAAAAAACCCTTAAATTCCAAACTTAACACGTAATTACTAGCATATGACTATGATTTTCAATTCTAACCACTTCAACACAATAATATATACCAATTAGTGTTGTGTTCAAAGTTTCGTGCAAAACAAACCAAGATTGAGCTACTTTATGCGCCAAAGTGCCAAAATGCTTATGAACTCTTAAAATCGCAACTTAACACGTAATTTCTTGCGTATGACAAAGATTTTCAATTCTAACCACTTCAGCACAATAACATATACTAAATAGTATTGTGTGCCATGTTTCGTGCAAATTAAACCAAGTTTGAGCTTCTTTATGCGCAAAAGTGCCAAAACCGCTTTAAAACCCTTAAAATCGAAACTTAACACGTAATTTCTGGCATATGACTATGATTTTGAATTCTAACAACTTCAAGACAATAATATATACCAAATAGTGTTGTGTGCCAAGTTTCGTGCAAAACAAACTAAGTTTGAGCTACTTTATGAGCAAAAGTGCCAAAAACGCTTAAAAACCCATAAAATCGCCACTTAACACGTAATTTCTAGCATATGACTATGATTTTCAATTCTAACCACTTCAACACAATAATATATACCAAATAGTTTTGTGTGCCAAGTGTTGTGCAAAACAAACCAAGTTTGAGCTACTTTATGCGCAAAACTGCCAAAAGTGCTTTAAAACCCTTAAAATCGCAACTTAACACGTAATTTCAAGCATATGGCAATAATTTTAAATTCTAACCACTTCAACACAATAATATATACTAAATAGTGTTGTGTGCCAAGTTTTGTGCAAAACAAACCAAGTTTGAGCTACTTTATGACCAAAAGTGCCAAAAACGCTTAAAAACCCTTAAAATCGCAACTTAACACGTAATTTCTAGCATATGACTATGATTTTCAATTCTAACAACTTCAACACAATATTATATATGAATAATGTTGTGTGCCAAGTTTCGTACAAAACAAAACAAGTTTGAGCTACTTTAAGCGCAAAAGTGCCAAAAAACACAAAAAAAAAAAACCCTTAAATTCCAAACTTAACACGTAATTACTAGCATATGACTATGATTTTCAATTCTAACCACTTCAACACAATAATATATACCAATTAGTGTTGTGTTCAAAGTTTCGTGCAAAACAAACCAAGATTGAGCTACTTTATACGCCAAAGTGCCAAAATGCTTATGAACTCTTAAAATCGCAACATAACACGTAATTTCTTGCGTATGACAAAGATTTTCAATTATAACCACTTCAACACAATAACATATACTAAATAGTATTGTGTGCCATGTTTCGTGCAAATTAATCCAAGTTTGAGCTACTTTATGCGCAAAAGTGCCAAAACCGCTTCAAAACCCTTAAAATTGCAACTTAACACGTAATTTCTAGCATATGACTATGATTTTGAATTCTAACAACTTCAAGACAATAATATATACCAAATAGTGTTGTGTGCCAAGTTTCGTGCAAAACAAACTAAGTTTGAGCTACTTTATGAGCAAAAGTGCCAAAAACGTTTAAAAACCCTTAAAATCACCACTTAACACGTAATTTCTAGCATATGACTATGATTTTCAATTCTAACCACTTCAACACAATAATATATACCAAATAGTTTTGTGTGCCAAGTGTCGTGCAAAACAAACCAAGTTTTAGCTATTTTATGCGCAAAAGTGCCAAAAACTCTTAAAAACCCTTAAAATCGCAACTTAACACGTAATTTCTAGTGTATGACATTGGTTTTATATTCTAACCACTTCAAAAAAATAACATATACTAAATAGTATTGTGTGCAATGTTTCGTGCAAATCAAACCAAGTTTGAGCTCATTTATGCACAAAAGTGCCAAAAACGCTTAAAAACCCTAAAAATCGCAACTTAACACGTAATTTCTAGCGTATGTCATTGATTTTAAATATTAACCACTTCAAAAAAATAACATATACTAAATAGTATTGTGTGCCATGTTTCGTGCAAATCAAACCATGTTTCGTGCAAAATAACATATACTAAACGTGCCAAAATGCTTATGAACTCTTAAAATCGCAACATAACACGTAATTTCTTGCGTATGACAAAGATTTCAATTTTAACCACTTCAACACAATAACATATACTAAATAGTATTGTGTGCCATGTTTCGTACAAATTAAACCAAGTTTGAGCTACTTTATGCGCAAAAGTGCCAAAACCGCTTTAAAACCCTAAAAATCGCAACTTAACACGTAATTTCTAGCATATGACTATGATTTTCAATTTTAACCACTTCAACACAATAATATTTACCAAATAGTGTTGTGTTCCATGTTTCGTGCAAAACAAACCAAGTTTGAGCTACTTTATGCGCAAAACTGCCAAAAGTGCTTTAAAACCCTTAAAATCGCAACTTAACACGTAATTTCAAGCATATGGCAATAATTTTAAATTCTAACTACTTCAACACAATAATATATACTAAATAGTGTTGTGTGCCAAGTTTTGTGCAAAACAAACCAAGTTTGAGCTACTTTATGACCAAAAGTGCCAAAAACGCTTAAAAACCCTTAAAATCGCAACTTAACACGTAATTTCTAGCATATGACTATGATTTTCAATTCTAACAACTTCAACACAATATTATATATGAATAATGTTGTGTGCCAAGTTTCGTACAAAACAAAACAAGTTTGAGCTACTTTAAGCGCAAAAGTGCCAAAAAACACAAAAAAAAAAAAACCCTTAAATTCCAAACTTAACACGTAATTACTAGCATATGACTATGATTTTCAATTCTAACCACTTCAACACAATAATATATACCAATTAGTGTTGTGTTCAAAGTTTCGTGCAAAACAAACCAAGATTGAGCTACTTTATGCGCCAAAGTGCCAAAATGCTTATGAACTCTTAAAATCGCAACTTAACACGTAATTTCTTGCGTATGACAAAGATTTTCAATTCTAACCACTTCAGCACAATAACATATACTAAATAGTATTGTGTGCCATGTTTCGTGCAAATTAAACCAAGTTTGAGCTTCTTTATGCGCAAAAGTGCCAAAACCGCTTTAAAACCCTTAAAATCGAAACTTAACACGTAATTTCTGGCATATGACTATGATTTTGAATTCTAACAACTTCAAGACAATAATATATACCAAATAGTGTTGTGTGCCAAGTTTCGTGCAAAACAAACTAAGTTTGAGCTACTTTATGAGCAAAAGTGCCAAAAACGCTTAAAAACCCATAAAATCGCCACTTAACACGTAATTTCTAGCATATGACTATGATTTTCAATTCTAACCACTTCAACACAATAATATATACCAAATAGTTTTGTGTGCCAAGTGTTGTGCAAAACAAACCAAGTTTGAGCTACTTTATGCGCAAAACTGCCAAAAGTGCTTTAAAACCCTTAAAATCGCAACTTAACACGTAATTTCAAGCATATGGCAATAATTTTAAATTCTAACCACTTCAACACAATAATATATACTAAATAGTGTTGTGTGCCAAGTTTTGTGCAAAACAAACCAAGTTTGAGCTACTTTATGACCAAAAGTGCCAAAAACGCTTAAAAACCCTTAAAATCGCAACTTAACACGTAATTTCTAGCATATGACTATGATTTTCAATTCTAACAACTTCAACACAATATTATATATGAATAATGTTGTGTGCCAAGTTTCGTACAAAACAAAACAAGTTTGAGCTACTTTAAGCGCAAAAGTGCCAAAAAACACAAAAAAAAAAAACCCTTAAATTCCAAACTTAACACGTAATTACTAGCATATGACTATGATTTTCAATTCTAACCACTTCAACACAATAATATATACCAATTAGTGTTGTGTTCAAAGTTTCGTGCAAAACAAACCAAGATTGAGCTACTTTATACGCCAAAGTGCCAAAATGCTTATGAACTCTTAAAATCGCAACATAACACGTAATTTCTTGCGTATGACAAAGATTTTCAATTATAACCACTTCAACACAATAACATATACTAAATAGTATTGTGTGCCATGTTTCGTGCAAATTAATCCAAGTTTGAGCTACTTTATGCGCAAAAGTGCCAAAACCGCTTCAAAACCCTTAAAATTGCAACTTAACACGTAATTTCTAGCATATGACTATGATTTTGAATTCTAACAACTTCAAGACAATAATATACACCAAATAGTGTTGTGTGCCAAGTTTCGTGCAAAACAAACTAAGTTTGAGCTACTTTATGAGCAAAAGTGCCAAAAACGTTTAAAAACCCTTAAAATCACCACTTAACACGTAATTTCTAGCATATGACTATGATTTTCAATTCTAACCACTTCAACACAATAATATATACCAAATAGTTTTGTGTGCCAAGTGTCGTGCAAAACAAACCAAGTTTTAGCTATTTTATGCGCAAAAGTGCCAAAAACTCTTTAAAACCCTTAAAATCGCAACTTAACACGTAATTTCTAGTGTATGACATTGATTTTATATTCTAACCACTTCAAAAAAATAACATATACTAAATAGTATTGTGTGCAATGTTTCGTGCAAATCAAACCAAGTTTGAGCTCATTTATGCACAAAAGTGCCAAAAACGCTTAAAAACCCTAAAAATCGCAACTTAACACGTAATTTCTAGCGTATGTCATTGATTTTAAATATTAACCACTTCAAAAAAATAACATATACTAAATAGTATTGTGTGCCATGTTTCGTGCAAATCAAACCATGTTTCGTGCAAAATAACATATACTAAACGTGCCAAAATGCTTATGAACTCTTAAAATCGCAACATAACACGTAATTTCTTGCGTATGACAAAGATTTCAATTTTAACCACTTCAACACAATAACATATACTAAATAGTATTGTGTGCCATGTTTCGTACAAATTAAACCAAGTTTGAGCTACTTTATGCGCAAAAGTGCCAAAACCGCTTTAAAACCCTTAAAATCGCAACTTAACACGTAATTTCTAGCATATGACTATGATTTTCAATTTTAACCACTTCAACACAATAATATTTACCAAATAGTGTTGTGTTCCATGTTTCGTGCAAAACAAACCAAGTTTGAGCTACTTTATGCGCAAAACTGCCAAAAGTGCTTTAAAACCCTTAAAATCGCAACTTAACACGTAATTTCAAGCATATGGCAATAATTTTAAATTCTAACCACTTCAACACAATAATATATACTAAATAGTGTTGTGTGCCAAGTTTTGTGCAAAACAAACCAAGTTTGAGCTACTTTATGACCAAAAGTGCCAAAAACGCTTAAAAACCCTTAAAATCGCAACTTAACACGTAATTTCTAGCATATGACTATGATTTTCAATTCTAACAACTTCAACACAATATTATATATGAATAATGTTGTGTGCCAAGTTTCGTACAAAACAAAACAAGTTTGAGCTACTTTAAGCGCAAAAGTGCCAAAAAACACAAAAAAAAAAACCCTTAAATTCCAAACTTAACACGTAATTACTAGCATATGACTATGATTTTCAATTCTAACCACTTCAACACAATAATATATACCAATTAGTGTTGTGTTCAAAGTTTCGTGCAAAACAAACCAAGATTGAGCTACTTTATGCGCCAAAGTGCCAAAATGCTTATGAACTCTTAAAATCGCAACTTAACACGTAATTTCTTGCGTATGACAAAGATTTTCAATTCTAACCACTTCAACACAATAACATATACTAAATAGTATTGTGTGCCATGTTTTGTGCAAATTAAACCAAGTTTGAGCTACTTTATGCGCAAAAGTGCCAAAACCGCTTTAAAACCCTTAAAATCGAAACTTAACACGTAATTTCTGGCATATGACTATGATTTTGAATTCTAACAACTTCAAGACAATAATATATACCAAATAGTGTTGTGTGCCAAGTTTCGTGCAAAACAAACTAAGTTTGAGCTACTTTATGAGCAAAAGTGCCAAAAACGCTTAAAAACCCATAAAATCGCCACTTAACACGTAATTTCTAGCATATGACTATGATTTTCAATTCTAACCACTTCAACACAATAATATATACCAAATAGTTTTGTGTGCCAAGTGTTGTGCAAAACAAACCAAGTTTGAGCTACTTTATGCGCAAAAGTGCCAAAAACTCTTTAAAACCCTTAAAATCGCAACTTAACACGTAATTTCTAGCGTATGACATTGATTTTAAATTCTAACCACTTCAAAACAATAACATATACTAAATAGTATTCTGTGCCATGTTTCGTGCAAATCAAACCAAGTTTGAGCTACTTTATGCGCAAAAGTGCCAAAATGCTTTTGAACTCTTAAAATCGCAACTTAACACGTAATTTCTTGCGTATGACAATGATTTTCAATTCTAACCACTTCAACACAATAACATATACTAAATAGTATTGTGTGCCATGTTTCGTGCAAATTAAATCAAGTTTGAGCTACTGGATGCGCAACAGTGCCAAAACCGCTTAAAAACCCTTAAAATCGCAACTTAACACGTAATTTCTAGCATATGGCAATAATTTTAAATTCTAACCACTTCAACACAATAATATATACTAAATAGTGTTGTGTGCCATGTTTCGTGCAAATCAAACCAAGTTTGAGCTACTTTATGCGCAAAAGTACCAAAAACGATTAAAAACCCTTAAAATCGCAACTTAACACGTGATTTCTAGCATATGACTATGATTTTCAATTCTAAAAACTTCAACACAATATTATATACGAAATGGTGTTGTGTGTCAAATTTCGTACAAAACAAAACAAGTTTGAACTACTTTATGCGCAAAAGTGCCAAAAAACTCTAAAAAAACCCTTAAATTCGCAACTTAACACGTAATTTCTAGCATATGACTATGATTTTCAATTCTAACCACTTCAACACAATAATATATACCAAATAGTTTTGTGTGCCAAGTTTCGTGCACAACAAACCAAGTTTGAGCTACTTTATGCGTAAAAGTGCCAAAAACGCTTAAAAACCCTTAAAATCGCAACTTAACACGTAATTTCTAGCATATGACTATGATTTTTAATTCTAACCACTTCAACACAATAATTTATACCAAATAGTGTTGTGTGCAAAGTTTCGTGCAAAACAAACCAAGATTGAGCTACTTTATGCGCAAAAGTGCCAAAATGCTTATAAACTCTTAAAATCGCAACTTAACACGTAATTTCTAGCGTATGACAATGATTTTCAATTCTAACCACTTCAATACAATAACATATACTATAGAGTATTGTGTGCCTTGTTTCGTGCAAATGAAACCAAGTTTGAGGTACTTTATGCGCAAAAGTGCCAAAACCGCTTATAAACCCTCAAAATTTCAACTTATCACGTAATTTCGAACATATGACTATGATTTTCAATTCTATCCACTTCAATACAATAATATATACCAAATAGTGTTGTGTGCCAAGTTTAGTGCAAAACAAATCAAGTTTGAGCTACTTTATGCGCAAAAGTGCCAAAAACACTTAAAAACCCTTAAAATCGCAACTTAACACGTAATTTCTAGCATATGACTATGATTTTCAATTCTAACCACTTCAACACAATAATGTTTACCAAATAGTGTTGTGTTCCAAGTTTCATGCAAAACAAACCATGCTTGAGCTACTTTATGCGCAAAAGTGCCAAAAACGCTTAAAAACCCTTAAAATCGCAACTTAACACGTAATTTCTAGCATATGACTATGATTTTTAATTCTAACCACTTCAACACAATATTTTATACCAAATAGTGTTGTGTGCCAAGTTTCGTGCAAAACAAACCAAGTTTGAGCTACTTTATGCGTAAAAGTGCCAAAAACGCTTAAAAACCCTTAAAATCGCAACTTAACACGTAATTTCTAGCATATGACAATGATTTTCAATTCTAACCACTTCAACACAATAATATGTACTAAATAGTTTTGATTTCCAAGTTTCGTGAAAATCAAACCAAGTTTGAGCTACTTTATGCGCGAAAGTCCAAAAAAAGTTTAAAAACCCATAAAATCGAATTTGTGTACCTTTTTTTGTTGTCCATTTCGGAAATGTGGCTCTGGATGTAGATCCCATCTGTCCACGCACTTTTTTCATTGTGCTGAAACGTGTGGGAAAAGTAATACTATATATATATATATATATATATATATATATATATATATATATATATATATATATATATATATATATATAACACTTAATTAAATCAAATTGGTAAAATAGTTAATATTACGTACGCATTCAACAATGCTTTGAATTTTGTGTTGCGAGGCGGGCTTTGAGGTTTTTGTAATGAGTCGAAGACTGTGCACAGTGTTTGTTAAAGGACAAATGACCAAAAGTATCGAACGTAAACTACAAACGCAAAGTTAAAATCAACATATTAGAGATTATGTGAACTTAAAAATCAAAAGATAAGTTCAATTTCAAAAATAAAACTTACTCTTCCACATATGGAGCCAGAATGAACGTGTGTTTAGATGCAAGGGAATTAGTCAAAGAAGTCTCAATGTATTCTCTGACGTCATTTGGATTATTTACACATTTAGTACCCGAAATCGACTCAGGACATAACTATCCAAATTTTATTGGAGGTTCGCAAAAATTTAGCTCCTCGTAAACCGTACTAAACTCACGAATAAGAAAATTTTGTCAGTAATTCGATTATTAAAAGAATTAAACAACAATGCCTAACATGTAAGATAATGAACATCACCTCATGTAAACATGGATAAGAGCTACGTTTAACATCTATCCTCTCAAAAATTGCCCAATGTCACTAGGACTAATAATTACATATGTGTTCTCTAAAAAGCAGAATTGGTCCTTCTGCAGGTTTAGAATGATTGGGTCCTCCTCACTTATGCGAGATGCACAAGTGTGCAGCCATTTGCAATCTTGAGAGAGATCTTTTATTTCCGCATCAGTCAAAATTGGAGTGCTTGGTATCGACTTTGACCCAGTCGAAACCTTTGCTGAGGAACCGATCTCTCTCTAAGATCCCTTTGGACTCTTTTGCTATTTGAATTTATACAATTAAATTAGTGTAAGCATACAATCAAAAAAATAAAAATAAATGAGGTACGAATGATTCTTACCATGTTAGTGAATCGGACCCAAGCATATGGCCATGTGACAAAACTACTTAAGGCGTTTGATAGTTTCTCAAGGCTCCATTCTGGCATTGGAACGGGGAGTGAGAAATTTTCAAACCCCTTTAGAATAGTTTCCACGGTCACACTGATGTGGCCACTTGTAACAGGCATCGAATGCACTGTTTGGCCTTCTTTGGGGTGCTGGGCCACACCATATGCAACCTCAGTTAAGTCCCCATCACTAGCAACACCTAACTGGGGCAGCAAAAGAGAACAAGGAGTCGCCTCCTGAAAATTGTGTCGTTTAGTATAATAAGCATCATAATAAAATATTAAAACGCGTTACAATTTAAATTAATAAGTGCTTATATATTTAAAAACTATGTACCTGTAGCACTGGCTCCGGATTTTGAGCAACGGAGTTTATGGTCTCCGGTGTGGGGTTTTCCCCTTCAGGGGTAGTAATGGGCTGGGGTGCTATGGGGGTAATGTACCTCGCCCTTTTCTTTTCTTACTAGTTCTAGGAGCATCCATTATTAGTGGGTCGTCTTCAGTCTCAAAATCATTGTCAATTGGTGGAGTGTCTTCAGCCATACGCTCGTATCTCACAATTTAGTCATTTTCACTGTCGTAACTACGATGCTCATTATTCGAGGTCTCAATCTCGGGAACAATTTCGTCTCTGAATAGATGCATTGTATATCAGTACCTGAAAGAGTATGAATAGAAATATATTAGAACATAAGCTAAGTAATATTAAGAATATGACTATGATTTACAATTCTAATACGTTCAACACAATAATATATAATAAATAGTGTTGTGTGCAAAGTTTCATGCAAAACAAACCAAGTTTGAGCTACTTTATGCGCGAAAGTGCCAAAGAAAACTTTTAAAAGCTTATAATTCATACCTTGTGAATCACTTAATTCAAATGTATTCCTTCCGTGTGATCTACACGCATATAACCAACATCTACATCATCTACATCATCTTGATCCACTGATTTTGGATTGATAAAAGGAGGGAAGTCTTCAAAAGCTTTATATTCTTCCTCATCCTCAACATCACCTATACAAAGGATGCTTCTTTTTCCCGGTACAACAGTAGACCATTTTTTATCAGACGGGTCTACAATGTAGAATACTTGCTTGGCTTATGTGGCCAATATGAATGGTTCCTCACTATCACGCAAACAAGCTAAGTCTACAAGAATGAATCCACAACGATCGTCATTTTTTATTCATCGTCGATTATTATCTACCCACTTACATTTGAAAAGACCAATATTGAAAGTAGAGTAGTCAAGCTCCCATATTTCATGTACTTGCCCGTAGTATACCAATTTAGCATCAATCGGCGCTTGATCCTTCGCATTCGCGTAAAATGTAGATGACGCCAAAATAGAAACCCCACTATTCTGTAGATAAGATGAGTTCTTTTCTTGACCCTCAGTCCAAAATGCGAAGCCATTGACATCGTAGCCCTCATATTTGTTGACATCATCACGCGGACCTAAAGCTAACCACTTAACAATTTCGGATACACCCTTGAGTTCTTCGCATATTACTCGATTATGAAACCAATTAATAAACGCCTTGTTATGCAACTGCATCAATGCCCTATCCCCTTTAAAAGGATGTTTTGCGCGCAATATATAGTAATGCTCACTCAAAAGAGGATGAACTTCCGGAATATGATGCAACACATACAAGTGTGCTTGTAGAAGGTTGTCTCGAGGAGGTGTGACCGATTTGGAGCCAATTGTTCCTTTTCCCTCAAGCCTTCCTTCATGTCTAGAGGTGGGAAGTCCAATAGGCTTTGCCATGGCCAAATACTCGGCTATAAAGCTACTAATCTCATCGCTCACAGTGCCTTGAATCATACTCCCTTCGGGTTGTGCTGGATTCCTCACCTTGTTTTGTAAAACACCCATGTGTCTTTCAAAAGGATAACATAAAAAAACTGGACCCAAAAGCTTGATCTCACGAACGAGATGGACAATAAGATGAACCATTATGTCAAATAAAGAAGGTGGAAAATATATCTCAAACTTGCATAAAGTTACAATCACGTCGAGTTGAAGAGCATCAAGTTTAAAGGGATCAAGAACTATACTACAAATTGTGTTGAAGAACGCGCATAGCTCAGTAATAGCATATCTCACATGTTTTGGCAATATTCCACGGATTGCAATTGATAAGAACACTTGCATCATTACATGGCAATCGTGAGATTTCATGCTTCCCAACTTCAGCTCACCATTTAGGCACACAAATCTATTCATGTTGGATGAGTACCTAGACGGAACCTTAATGCCAAACAAAGACTCACAAAATGCCTAATTCTCTGCTTTGGACAATGTGTAGCAAGCTGGAAGCAAATAAACTTTGTCATTACTCATCTTCTTCTTACCGCCCTTTCTCTTGTTACTGCCACCAACTTCATCAGCTCTATTTCATTTCTTACTCACCTTAACATGTGCCCAAAACTCCGGACGAAGACCCTTACATTCATACAAATCTCGCACGGCCCTAGCATCCTTTGTCTTACCCGGAATGTTCATGAGAGTCCCGAGTATGGCATCGCATACATTTTTCTCTATATGCATAACGTCAAGACAATGCCTAACCTATAGATCTCTCCAATATGCAAGCTTCCAAAAGATTGATTCTTTTTTCCATAATCGGTCTTCACCCCCTTGCACTTGCCTTGTTTTACCAAATACAGTCTCAACTCCCTTAACCTGTTCATAAACCTCATAACCGGTCAACGGTCGACGAGCTACACGGTCCTCAACCTCCACGTTGAACATCTTCTTCTTCTTACGATATTGGTGATCTCGTGGGAGGAACTTTTGATGGTGCATGTATAGGTGTTTCCACTTAGGAATCCACGTGGATTCCATGTCATCGATACATATCTGGCATGCTTTCTTCCCTTTATTCTTATACCCCGATAAGTTACCATATGCCGGAAAATCATTAACGGTGCATAAAAGCATTGCACGCAAGGTGAACTCCTCATTAGCATATGCATCAAACACTGAAATGCCTTCATCCCACATCTTTCTCAAATCCTCCACGAGAGGTGCAAGATATACATCTATGTCATTGCCAGGTTGTTTAGAACCCGAGATAAGAAGCGAAAGCATAATGTACTTACGCTTCATACACAACCAAGGTGGCAAATTATAGATCACTAACAGTACCGGCCAAGTACGACGTTGAGAACTAAGATTGCCGAATGGGTTCATTCCATCCATACACAGTCCAAGCCTTAAATTACGAACCTCATCCCCAAAAGTCTTATGCAACCTATCAATACTCTTCTACTCCGGAGAATCAGATGGATGTGTGAGCAAGTGACCTTTTTTCACCCTATCTGCATGCCACTTCAAATTTAACGCATCTTTCTTTATAGAAAACAAGCGCTTGAATTTAAGTATTATTGGAAGATACCACAATACCTTAGCCGGGGGCCCTTTAGCATCCCGAGCCCCTTTACGCTTGTAGCACGATAACCCACACCTAGGTTACTCTTCCTTGTTCTCGTTTTCATTCCGATACAACACACAATCATATGGACACGCATGAATCTTTTAGTACTCTAAGCCGAAAGGACACATGAGCTTTTTGGCATAGTATGTCGACTTTGAAAGTTCATTTCCCTCAGAAAGCATCTCACCAAACTCTTCTAATAACAATTTGAAACTAGCGTCACTCCAATTGAACTTTAACTTAATGTTGAAAATTGTCAACACTGCTGTTAGTTTGGTGAACTTTGTACATCCAGGGTACAAAGGCTTTTGAGAAGCCTCTGTCAACAAGTCAAAAACACGAGGACGTTTTCCTAACTCATCCTCGACTCCCTCCATTATCTCATCAACATGACCCACATCCTCATCGACATTCTCTTCACCTGTCTCATACCCATCAACATGATCTACTACATCCTCATTGACATCGGCCACATTATTGACGTCCTCAACTTTCTCTTTGTAAACTCCCTCCTTACCATATCAAACTCAAACATGATATTGAGGCCTAAACCCACGTCGAAGTATGTGCTCCCTAAGGATATCAACACTATCTACCTTTGATACATTGCCACAAGTGACACATGGGCAATAAAAACAAACTCCCCCCGTCCTAATTCGATGTTTAACCGCAATACTACAAAATTCTAATGCGCCATCAATAAATTTCGACTATTCAATGCTTCCATACATCCAATAACGATCTTTGGTCATCCTAATTAGTGTGATTAATTAATTCAAAACAAAATTAATACACAAAATTTTAAACATATATACTTATTTATAATAAACATATTTAACCCTAAAAATATATACTTATTTATACCAAATCTATTTAACCCTAAATATACATACTTCATATTCAAATTCTATACTTCATACTTCAATATTAAGCACTACATTGTAAATAAAATCATATTCTAATTCTAATAGTTAAAGACATAACTATAACAACAAACCACATTTTTAATAAATTACACAAATATTTAACAAACTAATAACATAAAGTTGAATAATGTAAAATTCACAAATAATTTGATATCTTTAGCACTAAATTACTAAATTACATGTTAAACAACAAAGATATGAACTTGCAAATCAGTAAAATAAATATAATTACCTTGATTTCGTGGGTTATGTTATCTACAACGAAAAACAGAGAAACAAAATTAGTATACAAATAGTTGCCCTAATTTTCGAGTGTTTTCATGAATATCTTACAAAACTTAATTGCTTAACAAATTAAAAAGAGAAGAATACCTTAATGTCGTGGGTTTTGAAGATGAACAAGACCAAATTTCGTGGGTTTATGAACCAAGAAGATGAAGAACAAGTTTGAAGAAACAGTCAATCCCTCAGTTTTTCGAGTGTTTTTCAATGGTGGGTTTGAAACAGGTTTTGAAGATGAAGAATTTATGGTTTTTAGAAGATGAAGATGAAGAATGAAACTTTGAATGGCAAAAAAGGTGGGTTTGCTTGAGAGAATACAACAGTAGCAGTAAGTATATTTGTGAAATGAAATGGCGGGTTTTAATTTTGTGAAAAGAATGAGTTTATTTGCTGCGGGCCCTTAGAATAACCGTAGCAATTGAGATTAAGCAAATTCCTGAAGCATTATTTGCTGCAGGCCTTACAATAACCGCAACAATTGATGAATATTTTTTTGCTATTTGGTGCGGGCCTATTGAAAGCCGCAGCAATTCATGTTATTTGCTGCGGGTTCCTGGATAACCGCAGCATTAGTTGAATTTATTTTTTTTAATTATTTTTCCTATTTATTGCTGCGTATATTAAAAACCGCAGCAAATGATTAGCAGCATATATGTTTTTTTCCATTAGTGGTTACGGTTGTAAAACGCTCAATGGTACGAGGGTACCATTGATAATAAAAAAACTTAGGGGTACCATTGATAAAGCACTAAAATTCAGGGGTTGCATTGATGATTTCCTAAATTATTTTTTTTCTGTTTTAAATTGAAAAATAAAAGAAAAAGGAAAAAAGTTAATGATTTTGGACAATTTTAGACGGAAAAATCTAGAAAAGATTACGGTTGTAAGATGCTCAATAAAACAAGGATATCATTAATAATCGAAAAAACTTGGGATATCATTGATAGAGTGTAAAAACATAAAGTTACCATTAATAATTTCCTTAACCACTTATGCAATATGGAAATGCAAGAACATAGCGATATGAGAAAATTTACAAGCCCCTCACACCGTTTGCTCTGGAAATTAAGGAAGAAATTTAGCTTCGCCTTAAGGTTCAGCACATTTCCTCATATCAGCAGCAACCAGAAATGGTAGTTGACTTCTGATCCTGATGCTATTCTTATAGCTGCCTCATTGAACTAATAGGCTGCTGATCCTAACTGAAGGTCCCGCTACCAACTCTCTTCAATTTGAAAGCTAACAGGTCTGCTGCTACAACATTCAGGTATGCGATGCTGCCGCACTGTTTTTAACCATTGGTGCTGTTGTCTGGTTATTGGAGTTGGTGTAAGCTATTGGTTTGTTCAATTGGTTTAGCTTTTGTTTGCAAATTGAAGAACACAATGGGGTTCAATGCTTCAGGCATCCAATGCTAGTAATGTTGTTTGTTTTTCTTGAAGTAGTATACCTATAGTGCTTCTTATTTTCGTTCATTGGGCTAGATTTTTGTCTACTAGTGGATGTATAGGCTTTTTGTTTGTATGGCTTCTTTCACAGTATGTGGCTTTTTTGGTAGCATGGTCCTTCTGTACTTCAATGCACATGAAAAGGGGGCGAGGAAACCCTTCATAGAAGATGGTTTGTCCATACTGATGCAATTTAGTTTGAGAAGGTTTCCTTTTCTTAGGTTGTATAGCCTTTTCTAATAATGAAAAATCTTTTGCCAAAAAAAAAATGATGTATTCAATAAAATAATTTTTTAGAAAAACAATATTAAATTTTTACGTAAAAAAGTCATGTTGTTTCAAGTTTGTTTCTAGATAGTTTCTTTGTAACAAACTTATTGTTTTAGTTAGTTATATAACTAACTAACTCTTAGGTTTCTAGGATTATCTTTAGGGTCCTTGCCTATATATAGGCTGCTGTGTACTCTTTGTTTAAATTGAATGAATATCTGTAATCTTTGTCTCAAGTATTTACAAATTATCTAATGCTCATACACTTGTGCAGAAACTTCAAACTACAGTAATTTCTCACAGTCAAGAAGCATACGTCTGTGCTTGTAACATATTACATTGATAAGTATCATGATTACTTCAATTATTTTTCATTAATTGTACTTCCATTATTTTGCTTACCTATAAATTTTTCTAGCCGAGCAATGCTCTTTTTTGCTTTGTTCTTTAGGTCCCACCAATCATCCCACACAATGATCACATTTGCATAGTCTTGTAAGTGATATTCATAAGAATGTTGATGATTTTATTCAAGGATTCTACATTAGTCTCTAACTCTCCTAATAAATTTTGTTAGTTCAATTAAATATAATATTACATTTAAAACTGAACATATTCCTCATGCTGAAATTTGTTCAAACAAAACGCCATAAAAAAGTTGTGATTTGTAGATACTACCAACTGTCTCACACGATGGTCACTTGTACATATCGCTCTTATATGTGATGTCGATTAAAAAGATTTTAGGATGAATATCTTTTAATTTCTCGAGCTCAGATTAAGGAAAATTCCCTACGGGGAAAATTAATAATGAATTGTGCTAAAAAACAAAAAACTAGTGTTGGAACTTTTTAGCTTCAATTTGAAAGCTATCAAAATTTTTGATACAAATATGAGATTGGAAGGGAAAAAAATCTGGTTTCTAGACAATCTCATTGAGTAATTGGATTCCCTATTACTCATTCAATATGAATTGATCAGCATAAATTTGTTCATCCACCAACATCTCCAACTCATGTAATGTATCAAAGATTTGCTCCATGAGAGGATGAGATACATCTCCTGCACCAAATTTGTGGAGCGTAAAATCGATTTCGATTGCACTACATCCCACTGGCCTTTGAATCTTCTTGTCTCTCATCATTTTTCTTAATCTAGCAGCATCCTCAACCCGACCTGCATCTTCATACATCTTGATCAATATAAGATATCGCCCAGCATTTTCAGGGTCCAACTCGAACAGCTTTTTCACAGCTATTTCTGCAATTTCAATATTATTATGTATCCTACAAGCACCGAGCAAGGCACCGTAAGCATCCTTCTCCGCCTGTACAGGCATAGTCCTAACAATTTCGAGTGCTTTGTCTATTAGTCCTGCACGACTGTATAAATCAACTACACAAGCATAATGTAAGTGATTTCTTTTAACTCCGTATTTTTCCATCTTCTTGAACAGAGACAAACCTTCTGAAATCATCCCTGCATGACTACACGCTGACAGTAAACACAAAAATATCATGTCATCTGGGCTTAATCCAGCATCAACAAGTTGGTAAAACAACTTGAGAGCCTCATCCGCATGGCCATGTGTTCCATACGCTTTAATCATCGTATTCCAAATCACAATGTTCTTATCAGGGACTCGATCGAATATCAATTTTGCAGTCTTTAATCGCCCAATATTTGCATACAGTGATATAAGACCGCTACCTAAGACAGCGTCGAGTTTCATACAGGATTTTACGATGCAGGAATGAATGCACAGCCCTTCTTTAACAGCTGACAGTTGAGCACAAGCCGGAAGAATACTCACCAATGTAGCTCTATCAGGTGAAACTGTTTCGACATTCAGAATTAGATGAAACAGTTTAAGAGCCTCACAAGGAAGATCATTAGTCACATAAACCGAGATCATTGAGTTCCAACTAACAATATCTTTTTGTGGCATTTCATCAAAAACCTTCCTAGATGAACTAACTTGTTGACATTTCCCATAGAAAGCTACAAGTGCATTACCCACAAATAGATCAGAAGCGTAGCCAGATTTTATTGTTTGCCCATGAATCGCCATACCCATTTTAATTTCATTTGCTCCACCACACGCTTTTAACATGAACGGAAATGTATATTCATCCAATGGAAAACCAGAAACCCGCATTTGAATAAAGGATCTCAATGCACTGTTTAAAGGCCCATACTTTGAATACCCCTGTAAAAGCAAATTCCATAAGAAATTATCTCTTTCAAGCAATATATCGAACACCTTCTGTGCATCTTCCATACTTGAACTTGTAGATACATTAATGTATTTATCGATTAGTCTAGTAGCAACAAATATGTTTTGCTCGTAACCACCAATGATAATCTGGGCATGAATTTCTTTCAAAGTATTTCTAGTCCAACAGTTTTTCAGCAGATGAATGTAATCATGATGGTCTCTAATGTGCACATCACTCGCTAGCCAACTACTGAAAATCCTTGTAGGACTATAGTTTGCTTTAATATAAAAAACATAGTTTGTTCTACGAAATAATGCATTCATTTGGTTGTGTTTGGATCTGCTAAGATAACGTTTTAGATCATGAAATAAGTAGGTTGTTTACTACAGGTCTCATTTGGGTTTTTATTTGGTATTCTTTCTATTTTTGAAGGAAGTTATCCTGCAGAATAATGCATCAGATTCCTAATTTATGAGTGCGAGTATGTGATTATGAGGATTAGATCGGAGTGCGCATACTTCGACTTTCGCGAAAAGAATTGAACTTACTTCACCTAACTTCCAACTCGAGTTGAATTTTACATCCTTCGACTTTACTTTAACTAGAGTTCTAGGTCTTTTGACAGAGTCAAATTAAGACTTTTTAATAAATTAAAATTTCTTTCCGTAAATCCCTAAAAATAATGTCATTTGAAAATCCTTATAATAGAACATTTAGAAATATATCTATACTAACTAGTGTAAGGTAACTTAGGTAGAAAGAAATCGAGATTGCATTGAATTAAGTAAAGCTTTTTGATTGGATGCTCCAAAAGCATAAACTAACGGCCCGTTTGGTACATAGTATTAGAGGGCGATAATGGTAATAAAATTAAGTAATGAAAATTTTGGTTGTTTTCAATGGTAATGGATGGTAATAAAATAAGGTAATGAAATTACCAAAAAGGGTCATTTTCATTACCATCAAACAACATGGTATTAGGCGGTAATGGTAATGAAGTATTACTGTGGTAATAAAATAAGGTAATGTTGTTTCGAGCTGAAGAAAAAAAATAATGAAGAAAAAAAAGGTAATGTATGTAATTATCCAAAAAAATATTATTATTAAAAAAAGAATCATTATTAGAATAATTTAGATACAATAATGCTTTTAGATACAAATATACAATAATGAAACTAAGAGTCATTACCATTTTTTATTACTAACAACCAAATGCAATCAATGGAATATTATCTTCCATTACCATTCTTTAGTCATGCACACCAAATAAAAGAATCTTCATTACCAATTCTCATATCCATTCCTTCATTACTATTGCCATTACAACATTTCATTCCCATTACTTCATTACCATCAACCAAACGGGCTGTAAATGTAATTGAAAGTTGATTTATTTGCTACCTTAGTAGTAAGGACTCCTACTACTCTCCCAGAAAAAATATCCTTATAATAGAACATTTAAGGATATATCTGTACTACCTTTTGTCTGTGAAATACAAGTTGACCTTGACAAATTTCCAATGATCGAGTTTGATGTCGTTCTCGGTATCGACTGAATCTCAGAATGTTATGCCACATTTTATTACTGACACTAAAGGATTGTGTTGTTGGGACCCATAAGAGGAGAATATCAAATTTTGGTGTGGTTGTGCAAAAAGAATTGAAATTATGTCAGCTTTAAAAATGAGAAAAATGCAGCAGAAGAGCGCCACTCCATATCAAGTGTTGTAAACTCAATTGTAAGAGTTAATAGATAAGGATTTCATTAGACCTAATGTCTCTCCATAAGCTACTTCTCTCGTATGAAAAGTAAACAGGAGTATATGTTTATGTATTGATTATCATGATTTGAATAAGGTAAAAAAAAATATATGTGTGTCGGAGGTTTGGAAATTTTTGGGTCTTACTGGTTATTGCAAGAGATTTGTGAAACCTTGCTTTTGACCAAACAAAATAGGAAGGACATCAAGTTCAAATATTTCGAGGAATGTGAAAAATCTTTTAAAGCATTAAAAATAAAGCTTGAAAATTTATATAGTTTTCACGTTACCTCTTGAAGGTATATATAAGTTTAAAGTATATAATGATGCATCGAAGGATGGGTTAGGGGGTGTCTTAATACAACATGGGAAAGTTATTGTTTGAAGTTATCATGCAAGGAATTATCCTACTCACAATCTCGAATTTGCTGTGGTTGTGTTTTTGCTAAAAATATGAAGTCATTATATGCATGGTCGTGTAAGTTCTTTAATGATCATAAGAGTTTGAAATATATCTATATGGGTTATTGTGGAAAGGTCGACCATGATTGCTCGGTTTATACCTATAAAAAAGCATGAATTGAGGAGTTGGGAGAAGCTTATTTCAATGAGATTATTTGTTTACACGATGTTTCTAAGGATATTGGATCAGACTACTGATACAATTCGGGTTGGGCCGGTTTCGTCACGGTTCCGGCTCCACCTGGTTCTGGTTCCATTTGGATACTGATTTGAACGTTTTGGGTTCCAAGCGGTTCCAAAACGGTTCCTTGATGGTTCAGGAGGCGGTTCCGGTGGTTCCAACTCTCGGGTTGGGCTGGTTGGACCATCAGTTTCATTCTTATTTTTGCTTTAAATATAATATAAATATACTATAATAATGTGGACGTACCTTTGTTGATTACTTGATTACTAGCGAAATTCATTGATTGTCATTGTTATTAAAATATTTACTAAAAAGAAGGAAAAAAACCTAAATTAATAAAAAAAATAAACATGGTTAATAAAAAAAAGAGGGAGAAAATAGACTTGAACCTCATATCCCAAAGGAATGCTAAGCTGCCTACATATCCCGAAGGAACAAAGCTCACATAGTTCTTTGTCATACCTTTTATTTGTAGTTGTTGAAGGTTAATTGATCGATGTTTGATATTCATGATTCGATTCTTCTTCATCATCATCATCTTGTTGGTCCGATGCTTTCACTACCTCCCCTCCAGATGATGATGCAGATGTATCCATCATCATCCATTGATCATCATCATTCTTGAGTTTTTGTGTTCGGACCTCTGCTTGATCCTAATCTTTCTTGAAAACAAATATTTGAATAGTATGTGGAGTAAGACAAGATCTTTTTTCATCAAGAATTCTTTTACCTGAACTAAAAGCAAACTCTGACACAATAGTGAAAGCAAGAATTGCAAGATTATCCTTTGCAATTATGATAATACGGGGAATTTTATTGATTTTTCTTTCCATCATTCTAAAATATTAAAACTATCTTGTTCAATCTCAAAGTGATGTTTAAGATAATTATCTAGTTCTAAATAAAGTGGAGGGTGAGGAAGAAAATGGCCCTACAAAACTATCATCTTGGCTTATTATGTTAGCTACTATTGGATTATAATAAGTGGGACGTACCGAGACACTAGAACACCTAAACGTATCGTGACTTAAGTTATATACACTAGAATAGTAATCATAAGTTCTGCTAAAAGCTTTTTGCAGTTTCCAACATAGTTATGTACATCACTATGTGGACGATTAAATGATTGGTAATAAAATTCTATTAAATTAGTAAGATTTTCCGTCTTAAAACACGAGTCTAAAATTATCGCGATTCCATAAATATGAAGAAAAACAATAAAATATGTCTTCCATTTATCCACTACATATGCAAGAATCCACTTTAAAAAATTATTAGTATCATCATGCGAATGGTTAAGTAGATGGAAAAAAATAGTAATGAAAGAATCGACTTAGTTCGTAAACATATGAAAAAATCTTAGTTGCGTGGTCATACGCTTCTAATATTTTTTGTACGTCTATAGCTAATTCCTATGTTCCATTACTTATACGGCTATCCATGCACTCACTATACAGTTGTGTTATAACAGGACAATATACAATAGTCACTTTAGTAGATCATGGGTCGAGCCCCAACGTGTCGGGGTTTCTAACGACCAATATACTTTTTTATGTCCATAATGGTCTTAATTATTTTATACCTACTTGGCATGATAAGTTAATAATATAATCACAACAACGTATGTGCATTAATCTACCACCAAGGATAAAATTGAAAATTGGTTCGTTATACAAAAGTTCAATGTATGTAATGTTGGCAGTTGCGTTATCCGAGAACAACAAAATATTTTATCTAACAAGTTTCATTCTTTACATATCTATATTAATCTATATTTTATGTTATTACCAGTATGTTTTTTAGGCATTAACTTAAAACCAATTATTCTTTTTTAAACTAATTAGTAATGACCTATCTAATGTGCAATTACACACAAATAAGGTTTTGAATGTGGAGGAGCAGACTAAATATCAGTTGTTATGCTAACCCTACCATTAAAAGATTATTTCTCATGATTCATAATGATTTAGTTGATATAATTTTATTGTGCACCGTTTAAGAGTGCTCGTAGAGATCACTCTATATTGTGTTGCAAAGTTTTTCTAGTGTAATATTCACAAGCCTTACTTTCACCATGGTTAAATGGCTACTCATAGGAATTTATTCATCAATGATTTCATTACTATTATATTAAGCTGGCATACCTCCGCCGGGGATTTCCATTGTCCACTATCGGCTTCCACTTTTGGTTCCGCTGCCGCTTGTTGCATTAGTTTTTTTTGTGACCATGTTTGTTTGCTAAATGTTTGTTCAAAGATCTTGTACCACCACCTAACACGTATTCACAAAGCACAACAAATGAATTTTTAATACATTCTTAATTTAGAAAATATAAATATCATTTATCAAAACTTAAAAAGTATTTACCTTTGCAGAAATTGCATGAAACTAATGATTTTACCCCTTGACTTTCACAATTTGACTAGTGCATAAGAAAACATCCGGATTGTTGGTTGGTTGCTTTGATAAATATGACTACACATGTAAAACAACTCTATCCTTTTGAGGTGGCATTTTCTAAAAAGGTTATCTTACTGGTTTCTCTTCATCTAAATTTAAACATAAAGACATACTCAAATACCACAATATATAAATAAATAATAATTTAAAATTTAATTAATTTGAAGAATAAAATTATAAAACTAACCGACACTTTGAAAATTGACTTGTTTACCACGAGCTTGTTATTGTTATTGTTGTTGTTGTTGTTGTTGTAATTCTTGTGATCTCGTTGATGATTTTCGAGATCTAATTATACCAATAGGGTTCGTTGGTTCCTCTTCTTCTTCTTCAATTTTTGTTTCATTTTCCATTTCTTCTACATAATCGTCTAATTCTTTGTGGTATTCTTTCTTGATAAGTTGGATCACAATTACTAACCGAAGATGTTATTGACAATGACGGAGTTGAAGTGACCTTTCTTTTGGAGCTAGAACCTCCCGATGATTTTGCGACTTTAGTAACTTTGTGAAACACTCCCATAATCAGGTCAAATTTTAAATAGGATTTTTATGGAAAAACATAAACTAAAACCTAATCATGATAGCGTTACTGCCACATCTATTTCTGATAAGAAATAAATATAAGGCTAAACAACTATAAAATAATTTTATATAATTAAACATTAAACAATTCTTACAACTGAAAGTGAAATTTTAATACATGACTACTAACAAAAAATAATTATCTAGGTGAACCGCACTCCACGAACCCCACGTGATCAATAACCTGTAAAAATAAAAATGCAAGAAAGACAAGGGAAAAACTCCCAGAATAAGAAAATTGAGTAATTTTTCCAACTTTATCCCATAAAACAGTTAAGTTTGAAAATAATTTAGGAAAATAAAATATAATCGAGTTGAAAATAATTTTAAAACATAATATATAACTGACTTAAAAAAAATCAATTTGTGGAAACAATATAATATCACATCAACCAATTAATTAATTTGATAGTTAATGATGACAAACACATATATCTAATTATTAATTTGAGGGAACAAGAATGCCAGTTGACCGAGCCTTTATCCCAATACCTACTCATGAAGAGGTCGCCACCCCAAATAATTCAAGGCTAGTAGAGTAGTCTTAGGTGACCTTAGTGTACATACACCTTCTACTTTAATCACAACAAATAGAAGGAAGACCAAACATCGTATCAAGTATGAGAAATAAAAATATATGTCGGCAGCTATACTAACCAAACAGGGCAACGTGTTCATCACCCTTATACTTGAATCATAACAAATATAAGAGTTTTATTTCCCTCTTGTTTCAATTTACGTAATTTAATATATTTTAATAATTAGTGGTGATCACACAAACATATATTATATAATTTATTTATGATCATTAATTTTCACAATTAAAAATATATCCCAAGAATATCGAATTGAAATTTCATTTGCCAAATCACGATTTTAACATCACTTGGTGGCAACAGGAATCAAAATTATAAATAATTCTCTTTCAAATTTAACCGCATTTAAAAATAATCATTATTGAAATAATATTATAAATTTCACCAAAATAATAAAATTATAGATTAAAATTTGACAAAATAGTATTAAATATCATTTGAGAATTTAACATATAAAGTATAATATCATACGAAATCACACATCACTTTTAAACACATTAATTATCACTTAGTACATAAACACTAACGGCTAACAGGATAATCTAATTGAAAGGACATTGAGAATTACCTTGTGAAATGAGTTTATAATATATTTACGCTCTTATCAACCTTCCCTTACGAATCTGACGTCTAAAGTATAATAGTTGTTTGTAATTTGTACATATAAAATGGCTAAAGATTGAAAAATACTATAAAGGAGAAAAAGTAATATATAATAATACATGTAAAGAAAGCCAAATGATTGATGAAAGAAAAAGAATACGAAGAAGAAGAAAGAAAATTGAAAGTAATGAATGAGTTAAAGAGTAAAATGGTTTAATTTATAGTTGTAAAATGTGATAGTTAATAGAATTAGATGGGAAGAGGGTAAAGAAATGGAGAAATTAGGAAGTTTTATTAGGAAGTGGGGGATGAAAGTTTTGAAATTTTTTTGAGAGTAAACATATATTGGGTTTCTAAGTTTAATTTGATTTTTTTTTTGTAAATTTTAGTTTTTACTAATTTATCTTATTTTATTTATTTATTTATTTTAAACTTAATTTTCTTTTTTTTAATAAAAAATTGTGTTACTTAGTTTTTTTTAACAAATTTATTTTTTTAATTTAATTTTCTAGACTGTACATTATTAGTTATTTATTTTTCAGTCTTTAATTTTATTTAATTTTATTATTTTGTTAAAAAATATTTCGGACATTACACTTTTTTAGATGATTTTTTCAAAAAATGAAGACATGATAATATTCAAATAATAATATGATTAAGAAATAATTAAGAAACTAATTATGTAATTAAGAAATTATTAAAGACTAATTATGTAATGAAGAGAATAATTGCGTAATTAAGTAATTAAGTAGAGAGAGATGAGAAGATGAGAAAAATTGTGAATGAAAATGATTGAAAGTGTCCGTATTTATAAAACAATTCTGAATGGCTAGTTAACGGCTAATTTGTTGGACCCGTTCCAAAGAACCGTTGAGTTGGGTAAACTGGTTCGGTGTGGTTCATGGTTTCGGGGCGATTCCTTGGAACAGCGGTCTGAGTGAATCGGTTCCGGGTTCTTTGATCTGGTTCTGGCGGCTTTTTCCGACGGTTTCACGGTTTTGCGGTTCAGGCCAGTTTGGAACCTATCGTGGACGATTCCGATTCTGGGATGGTTTTCAAAAGAAAACTACTCACTAATTAGATTCATGAAAACAATTAACTTTAATAACAAACATAAACAATAATAACAAATATAATTAAGAGATTGAAGAGCAATGATACTTTGATAATTGAAGTTTTAATGGAGAAAGAAGAATAAAAACCATAAATTGCAAATAAGAAATTTCAATGGAGAAAACAAAGTTTAACAATGATGAAAGATGGAAATTACATAAAGATAAAAACAAGAATTTAATTTAAAGATTAAAGCATAATTAACAAAAGGATAAAAAGGATTAGGGTTCTAAACTATGATAAACGATAACCTCTTAAAAAAAACTAAAAAAAATAGTATATATATGATAGGAATTACAAGTCGAACGAAGAAAACGGAGGAGCAGCAGTTACAGCCAGTCTCGCAGGAAGCTGGCCCAGTGTCACTCGAATCTGGTCAGTCTCGACCGAAACTACTGTTGCTGTTGTCTCACCCAAGGCATCCATCAGCAAGTTTTAGAACATGCATTACACACAGCTTCGACCAAAGCTATGACAATTTCTCCCAAGACTTGTGCATGAAACCTCCTTATTACTGGATATCTCATTAAATGACCTTCAAACTTCCCGTAACTTTGATGAAAGCCATCATGGTCTACGGAATGGAGTGCGAGCATGCAATGATGTATAAATGAAGCTTGATAGACTTGGTAGAGAACCAAAATGGTTAGAAACATGCTTGAATATACTCAAACATCATCATTAAAGTGCAAAAGTCATATAATGACAATTGAACTCAAATGAGCAAATCACGACCATATTCAACCTCAAAACGCTAACCAAAAATCTTGATAAACTACAAAGAAGGGCAATAAGTGTAAAATAATACACTTATAAAAAATTAACCTTTTTCTTTTTCATCTTAATATTGTAATAATGTTTATAGTCTCCACATATCTTTCACTAACTTTATTTTAAGGAATAAAAAGAGTATTTTTTTATTAAAAAATTTTGTTTAGATTGTTGAATTTACTAATATGTACAATTCTCAAATATAACTAAGGTTCATAATTAATTTATTGTTTATTAATTTATACTTTTGAATATCCAACCACATCCCAAAATGATTTGTTTTCAAACTTTTAAAAAATAAGCATTTATAAAAGAAAGGAAAAATTACCTAGAATAATCTAACCTTCTCATGATTTCCTGTAATAATCCCACCTATTAATTAACTATAAATAATCCCAACTTTAGAGATTATTTTCCTACAGTAAACTTGGGTAACCGATGACCTACTATAGTAGGTAATTCACCAAAAAAGTACACTAAAATTAATGTAAAATTAGAAAAAAAATTAAAATTAACATAAAAAATTCTAAATAACATAAAAATCAAATTTTTTTTCAACATTTTATTTTAAATTTTTTTTAAAAAAATTAAACTTACTATACAAAATTATTAGGTTACTAGGTTTACTCTAGGAAAATACCCTCTAAAATTGGGCTTATTCATGATTAATTAATAGGTTGAAATATTGTAGGAAAATCATGAAAAGATTGGCTTATTTTAGGAAATTTTTCCTAAAACAAAAATGCGAAGTGAGGTTAAAGATTTATATGTATAAAAAGGGAATTTTATTTTAAAAAACAAGTCAAAAAAATAAATAAAAATTTAAAAATCGGATCGAAATTGAATCATGATTTTCACTATTGGAAAAGCTAGATAATCGAATTTTCGGATCCAGATTGATTCGGTATCCAATTATAAACACCCCTATCCAAATTTATATTAATTTGAAACCTAGATGCGATTTATAGTTCAATTTAGACTTAATAGAATCCTAAATGGATTAGACTTGATGGGTATAAACTTAAGCTCAAAATTTTCAATTTGTATTAGTCTACATCTACTCAAAATTAATAAGTCTAGGATTGGATCTAGTTGATGTCGACCCATAATCACCCAAACTGAGATGAATTAACTTTTCCTTTTTATGCTATACGATAATCATCACTTATTTATTAATAGAGTTGCTTTCAGATCCAATTCAATTCAAATTAGTTCCGTATGAATTTGAGCAAATTATTGAAAATTTTGTTTGATATAATAAGTTTGGTTGTCTTATAATACATATGTGAGCAAGAAAAAGGACCCCAACATATTTCAACATCAATTCTGCGCATTAAATTTCAGTTTTATAACTTTAACTAACACTGAAAGTCTGAAACAATGAAGGATGAACCAAGGTCATAACTTTAACTAATGAGGTAAGAGCAGATGAAATGATATACTTTAGACGCATAAACCAACTTTTCAATCTACATCCGTCAATTTGTGCATAAAGTCTTCACATACTACTATTCAATATTGCGGAATACTTTTGTATGAATTGTTCATTTGAGACAGGTATTTAAGATAAATATCTCTCATTAAGATAAAATTTTTATTTGTTATCTTAATTGATTTTGAAGTCTAGGGATTATATTACAAAACTGAAAAGTTACTTGTCTTGCATGAAAAGTTTTAAGAATTGTTTGTTTGCTTTGTAAATGAGAATGTATTAGATAATACTCTTCAAGGGTTAGAATTATAAAGTGATCTGATAATTGATGTTTTATTCCTATTTTTTAATGATATCACTTACTTTTATGGACAAATTTAAGATTGTACATAATATTTAATAAATTTTTTTTTATTACATTACAAAAAAACATTTAATTTTGGCAACGTCCAAAAGGCGATGACAACATGGTCGTCCACCCGTTGCCTGATTATATTTTTTTTTTCTTTTCAACAAGAGTTGGTGACAACTCAACGATGGTCGTATGTCATTCGTTTGCATTTACTTTTGTTTATTTATTTATTTATGTTTTCTACAAAAGGGCGACGATAAGGTTTTGTCGCCAACTCGTCGCCCACAACAAATAATTTATGAGAAGAAAAAATCGAAATTTTAGTTTTAGATTTATGAGACGTTTGGAAGAGATTTTGGATTTTTCTCGGAAAAATAGTTTGACTTTTGAGATTATATGTCCTTATAATAAGTGAAAAAATCGTTTTAAAGGGAACCAGATGAATAAGTGGACATATATTCAGAAAGGTTTTTATTGAAAATTACTATGAGTGGAACTATCATTATTACTCAGAGCTAGGATTAACTTCGGATGTTAGAGGGGTATGGAAAATATTGTCGAACGATCCAAATCCTTACTCACAGATAGCGTATGATGAAACTGCTAGTGCTTTCCCAAACACTTACCATCAGTTTCTTCCCCATAGTCCTATTTTGTACCGGTAGATAATAAACCACCGGTACACGTGCCATTATACCAAAGTTGTAAGAATCACACTAAGATGTTAATGATTGGTCAATTCACTAGCAAACCTTAAGACGGACTATCACATTCTTGAGAGGTTTTACTACAAGTTTTGTACCTTGTAGTTCTTTGATTACCCGTTGAGAAGATAGATTGTTGTCCTATCTAGTGTATGATATTTTGAGGGAACAATGCAAATGCAAATTCTTTTTATATCTATGAAACTTTTAGGCAAAGAAGAAATAATAATGGTGATAAGGTTTCACGAAAACAATTTAAGTATTTACCTCTTGGCTCCAGATTACAATGATTGTATACATCAGAGGCAACTACTAGTCATATTAGGTGGCACGCAGAGCACCACAATGATGATGGAAAAATGATTCATCCGCCTGATGCTCAACCATTGTTGACTTACAATGCACACATCCAAACTTTGTAATGGAGACTCAAAGCATGTGACTTGGTTTGTAAATTTATGGTTTCTATCAAGGTAGTCAGGATCTGGATTCTACGTGGGATCGAAACAAGTAACGGGATTGGGTCGTTGGATCGGATTCTAGGATCAGATCATACAATTTTGCAGAAATAACAAGTTATAGTATGACTATGTTTAGTCTTTGATCATTTTCAATATAAAAAAAAATTAAAAACACCTACACTTTCATAAAATTTTGCTAAAGTTTTTTTAAAAAATATATGTATTCCTTTTTTAATATTATTTCGGTTTCTTTTTGCTTTATGAAATGACAAAATGTATCTATAAATATAAGATATACACTACTCACAATATATTTAGAACACATACACATAAAGAATACATTAGTGAACCATAGTCAACAAAAAAACAAAAAACAAAGATACTAGCAAAAGCCAATATCAAAATACAAGTTTCAAAATAATCCAAATACACATTACTTAAAGATTTAAAATAAAATTTACTTTAACTGTCAGCACTCATCATATCCAAAGCTTTCATCATCACCATTAGTTCCTCCTGTGGTAGTTACTTAAAGATCGTTATCATCACCCAAATTATATCTATCAACTTAGCATGAACCACCAAATATTCTATCTCCATCATCATCAGTTAACCATTGTGCATCAACATTCTCACACTCCTTGAAAACGTTTGCCAAAACCATTACGATGCTAAGAATGATACAAACAACAATGAACAAAACAACGTTTGACAATGTAAACTAAACAAAAGAGACACAAGGATTTAAGGAGGTTCACCCAATGATGGCTACGTCCTCCGTGGTGTGTAGTTTCTGTTTATATTATATCAGGAATGAGTATAAACAACACTTCTAAATGAAGAATTACAATTGAGTAAGAGATAAAAACAAAAGGCTATGTGTTTGGCTTAGGGGTTGTGTTTCATGATATTTGATGTGTGAGTATGAGAGCCCTATATATAGTACTAGATACTAGAATATCAATAGCTCACTTAAATACATAGTTAATATTGAGTAATGAATAATATGAAATAACTCCAAGAACTTGAAAGGTCGAAAACTAGCATCCCATGCATATCAGAGGATCCGCTCAACCGAAACAGGGAGCTCGCTCGGTCAAGCGGCTCGGTCGAGCGAGAATCAGCAGCATCTGGAGCATTCTGTCCGACCGCTCGACCTACCAAAATGACTCGCTCGGTCGAGCGGGTAGGTCGAGCGACCTTTCTAATCCTTCTGTCAGAATTCTGATCGAGCTACCATAAATCAAGTCCCTTCTTCTTCTTCATTAATCTTCATTAACACCCATAATTCATCATGAATACTCACCACATAATTACATCCATTTGCATTCCATAAACCAAGAGTCACACACATGATTACACACTTTAACTTGTGCACTCAAGTCACACATACCATTCATAACAATCTCCACCTTGACTTGAGTTCACCCAAGTCAAAAACATTCATCAATCCACTTCATAAAAGTAAAACATACACACCCCAAATGCCCCAAAGGCATTATTTCAACCAAGGAGCTAAACCAACCAAGTCAACACATAATTCAAACTAGGTTGTAGGTAATGACTTCGTCATCATGTCGGCCGGATTTTCCGTAGTGTCAATCTTTTTCAATAACACCCTCTTGTGCTCAACTTTATCCCGAATGAAGTTATACTTAATATCAATGTGTTTGGACCTTCTATGAAATGTGTTTTGATTCCTAGCCAAATGAATTGCACTTTGACTATCACAATGCACACTTACCTCACACACCTTATTGCACATTTACAAGACCTTTAAGCCATTTTGCCTCCTTGAATGACTCGGCCACGGCTATGTACTCCGCTTCGGTTGTTGAGAGAGCAACCACATCTTGCAAAGATGATTGCCAACTTATCGCCGAACCACCCAAAATAAACACAAACCCACTTGTGGACTTTCTATTATCTAGATCACCACCATAATCCGAGTCACAAAACCTAGTTAGCTCGCTTGAATTCTTCCCATACATAAGACATACATTAGAAGTATCTTTTAAATACCTCAATAACCATTTTAGTGCCTCCCAATGTCCCTTCCCTGGATTAGACATATATCTACTCACTAAACTCACCGCATGAGCAATGTCGGGTCTAGAACACACCATAGCATACATAACACTACCAACGGCACTAGTGTATGGGATTCTTACCATTTGCTCTTCGTCCGTCTTTGTTTGTGGACACAAATTCTTGGATAATTTGAAATGAGAAGCAAGAGGAGTAGAGACACCGTTAGCGTCATCCATAGAGAAACGTTGCACAACTTTCTCGATGTACTTCCTTTGACTAAGGTATAGTATACCCTTAGCCCGATCTCTCAAAATCTCCATCCCAAGAATCTTCTTGGCTTCACCAAGATCCTTCATATCAAATTCACTTGAAAGCAACTCTTTCAAGTTCTCCACCTTAAACAAAGAGCTACATGCTACTAGCATGTTATCAACATATAAGAGCAAATATAACAAAGAACCATCTTCAAATTTCTTAAGATAGACACAACTATCATAAGAACTTCTAATAAAATCATGTGAAATCATAAAGGAATCAAAACTTTTGTACCATTGTCTCGGAGATTGCTTCAACCCATACAATGACCTCTTCAATCTACACACATGATTTTCCTTACCGGCTACCTCAAAACCTTTCGGTTGCTTCATAAAGATTTCTTCTTCAAGCTCCGTGAAGAAAAGCCGTTTTTGCATCCAATTGATGTAACTCCAAATCCTCCATCGCCACCAAAGCAAGCAATGCCCTTATAGAAGAGTGTTTCACCACCGGTGAGAAAACTTTATGAAAATCAACACCCTCAATTTGAGAGTATCCCTTGGCAACTACCCTTGCTTTGTAGATGGGAGGAATGTCACTAGAAGGACCCTCCTTCCTCTTGAATATCCATTTGCACCAAACAATTTTCTTTTTCTTTTTCTTTGGTGCTTCAACGATATCCCAAGTTCCATTCTTTGCAAGAGACTCCATCTCTTGCTTCATAGCTATCAACCACTTGCTTGAGTCATTTGAGGCCATAGCCTCCTTGTACGTACTTGGTTCATGTAACCCCTCGACTTCGCTAGCAATGTTGAGAGCATATACGACATAATCACACTCTTCAATATACCTCCTTGGAGCCACAATCTTCCTTTTTTGCCTAGTTGTGGACAAAGAAGGAGACCTTTGTTGAACATTATCATCATTTATCTCATCTTCAATATTGGGAGGTTGATCCTCCACTTGTGCATCATCATTTACATTATTATCATTGGACTTTTCTATACTAGATACAAGCATGCTATTTTCATCAAAAACAACATCTCTAGAAACAATTATTCTTTTTGATTCATTACACCACACCCTATACCCCTTTACACCCACTCCATATCCCACAAAAATACACTGTCTAGCCCTAGGTTCTAACTTACCATCATTTACATGAATATAAGTTGGACAACCAAAGATTCTAAGACTAGAATAATTTATCGGAGTGTTGTACCACACTTCTTGTGGTGACTTGAATTTCAAGGCGGTATGAGGTAAGCGGTTGATCAAATAACATGCCGTTGACACTGCTTCGGCCCAAAATTGCTTCCCCAAATTTGCTTGTTTTAACATACATCGAGCCCTCTCCAACAATGTTTTATTCATCCTCTCCGCAACACCATTTTGTTGAGGACGACCTGCACAAGTTCTATGTCTAACAATGCCTTCATTTGAACAATATTTCAGAAATATATTATCAACAAATTCAAGACCATTATCGGTTCTTAAGGTCTTGATGCTCCTACCGGTCTTCTTTTCAATCATCTTCTTCCGTTCCAAGAAGACATCAAAAACTTCATTTTTATGTTTTATAAAATAACACCAAACTTTTCTTGAGAAATCATCAATAAAGGCAACATGTAATTACAACCACTAAGGGAGGGCATTCGTGAAGGCCCCCACAAATCGGAATGGACATAGTCTAAAATTCCCTTAGTGTTGTGAACGGCGGGTTTCAAACTAACTCTCTTGTGTTTCCCATAAACACAATGTTCACAAAAACCAAGGTTCCCAAATTTTTTCCCATCAAATAAACCTTGTTTAGAGAGTTCAAACATACCTCTTTCTCCCATGTGCCTAAGCCTCAAATGCCAAAGTTTGGTGTCATGATCGGATATTGTGCTTGTGGAAATATTTGTCGAGCCATGAATGGTTGAACCTTGAAGAGCATACAAACTCCCATTCAACTTACCCTTCATCACAACTAGTGAGCCTTTGGCAACCTTCATAACTCCACCTTCACAAGTGATTCTACACCCGATCTTGTCAAGAGTACCCAAAGATAAAAGATTCTTTTTTAAGCCCGGAACATACCTTACATCGGTTAAGGTCCTCACAATTCCATCAAACATCTTCACTCTAATGCTTCCAATCCCAACAACCTTACAAATCGTGTTGTTTCCCATGGTAACATTTCCCCCATCAATACTTTCAAATGTATGGAAGAAAGTTTTGTTGGGAGTCATGTGGAATGTGCACCCCGAGTGTGGCAACAAGAACATCACCATCATCACTATCATTCACATAACTAGCATTTGCATTACTAGTTCCTTCCCTAGCCTCCTCTTCATTTTTCCTTTTTAACTTCCAACAATCCTTCTTGATGTGGCCCTTAAGCTTGCAATAATTACAAGTTTTATTTTTATTTGGCCTAATAGACTTGGACCTCCCTTTACCTTTGTTTCCACAACCACTAGTGGAACCTTTCTCTTGTGACCTCCCTCTTACAAACAAACCATCACTAGCATTGCTTTGTGACTTTTGCGATAATTGTGAATCGATAAGGTCCCTTTGTGTCAAGGCACTCTTCACATCATCACTACTCAAATTATCTCTACCATAGAGTAGAGTTTCTCTAAAATTTTTATAAGAATGGGGTAGAGAACATAAGAGGTAAATTGCCAAGTCTTCATCATCAAGCTTGACATCAATGTTTTGCAAATCCATAACTGAAAGACTACATTTAACAAAGCTTAATCATAAGTTTATTAAGCTGATTGGGATTATTAAGTAAGTTAATCCGAGTAATAATATTATTATTTTGATAATATAAAATTTGTATAAAGAATACTTCGATAAAAGCGTATTTTGATTATATTTTATAAATTGATTACTATCTTATCTTTATAAAAATAAATTTAAATAAAGTATTGAAAAATAAATTATACGACGAAAAATATGGGTGTATTACCCATCTTATATTTTCGTGAGTATGAGTATGAAGTTGAGTCACCGTAATTTCGCCACGTAATTTATGACTCATTACGTTAACTCCATAATTATAAACCCTTATACTCATCCATTTCCCTTCCTCCTTCACACTGGACTCACTCATTCTCCATCTCCCTCATGGTTCAATAGCAGCCCTAACACCACCAGGCCACGCCTCCATCGTAGCCACCCGCAGACACACACTCCTCCTCCCCTGCAGCAGCCGCGACCCCCAAGCAACAGCAGCCACGTTTTGTGGCTGTTTCCACGGCAGTAGCAGGCGTTTAGGCCAAAGACCACCACCGGGTCCCTTGGGCTGACCTGTGTCACCACACCACCATACACTCCTTCCTCTTCCTTCAATGGTGATTGAGGTAATCCACAAACTATTCTATTTAAGTATTAATTGAATGTTTTAAGGTAGTTTGGTGTGTGGATTCAATTTGGGTGTTGGATTGAATTTGGGTCGTGGATTCAATTTGGGTATCAACTTGAATTTAATTAGAGTATATGAGTTTAATTAGTAATTGGGTTCTTGCTAGTGTTGATTAGTATTGGTTATTGGGTTATTTGATTTCTAATATAAAACTTGGTATTGTGGATTTCGAAACTGAACTTTCTGTTTTGGCTATTTTGGGGATGGTTCTGATTGTTTTTGGGTTCTTATGTCTCCTTGATATTTGTAGAGCTTTGAGTCCCGGTCGTGTGGGCACTTGAATCGCCACGAGATGAATTCGTATGAGGAAGTGATGTCCAAAATACTAGTAGACTGTCATAAAAATCGACAATGAGGTTCCGTTTTGTTATGTCCGAATTTGTGTTGCTGTTTTTTGAAATAGTTAAAGTCGTTTTTGGGTTTTGCTGTCTGCATAATATTTGTATAGCTTCGAGTCGCGATCACGTAGGCACTTGAATCACCCCAAGATGAGTTCGTATGTGGGAGTTATGTTCAAAACAGTGACATACCAGCAGGCTGTCATGAAAATCAATACTGAACCTTCTATTTTGACTATTTTGGGATAGTTTTGATTGTTTTTGGGTTCTGGTGTCTTCATGATATTTGTAGAGCTTCGAGTCGCGATCACGTAGGCACTTGAATCGCCCAAGATGAGTTCATATGAGAGAGTTATGATCAAATTACTAACAAGTGTCCTGTTATGGTACTAAAATGGAATTTTTTATGTAGGATTAGGAAGTATAAAATAAATTGGAGATTTAAGGTTATTTATTGAGTAATTGAGATTAACTTAGGTTTATTGTTTTCCCTTTTTGGATTGGTATTGTTGGGTTATGGATCTTAATTGAATAATATGAGTGTTTGGTTCAAGTATAAATTTGGGAACATATGAATTGATTTGTATTTTGATTATTGATTGTTATTCATGGCGTAGAAAGGTAATCTACAAGCAAACCACTATCCTATATTTTAAATTTAATTCAAGTATTTCAAAGTCCAAGTTATGTTTTATAAGGTGTGGTATTACTACTATTGATATTTGAGCAAAATCGTATATTTATTGGTGTTCGAAAAGTTGGATTTTGACTTTGTTTGACCTTGCTCCTAGTCCCTATGTTTTGAATGTTCATATGTTTTTATATATGAGCTTTTAAATATTGTATTTATTTAAAGAGAATACAAAAGCATGTTTTGTATGTTACTAACTTATAAAATACGAGTCTTGAAATATTGTATTATGGAGATGAGGTATGATTGTTGATTTCAGAGAAAATCAATTGAATTATTGTTTTGTTTTATATTGAAATGTTCGACATTGAAAAATGTCCGTTTTTGGGAATTGGCAACCAATATTTATATCCAGATTATTATGAAATCCTATAGCTTGATAATATGTAATGGTTATTCGGATCGGTCTCGAGCCCCCGATCCCGTTTCGTTCTTGCAAGAACCGTATTTTCGGTGATGACGATCACCCGTGTTCTCAGGATTTAGATCAAGCCTACTTCCTTACGGTCCATATATTCCCACGTTTTAAGTGTTGTTAAATTATTGATTTAATAAGAGTTTTGAATAAATACGTTTGGTACATAAAGTTTTGTTTGTTTTGCAAATGATATCATATTTGTCATTTGCCGTATTGTTTCGCTATTGACTTGTAAAGTAATAGCCACATTTTGATTTACGCTATTAACTTGTAAAGTTATAGCCGTGTTTTGATTCGTTATGAATTAAAGGTTCATAGCCGCATTTATGTCGATATCAAACGGTCTTTTAAAAGTGTTTTGAGAAGGATAAAATAATGTTTATAAATGATTACCAAGTGAACAAGGAATTTGATTTGGAAATGTTTGTTAATGACTTGTATACAAATGTAGTAGTTTGTTGGATTACTCAACAATGCAATTGTTGACAGTTTTTTTTTATATAGGGCCTATCTCTTACAGGGGATAGATCCACTTTCAGGTTGCCATCTTTAGTGCAGATGGATGTGCTGCTCATTTATGTGTCATGTGTTGCGATAGTGAGGACATCGTTTTCGGAAGGTTAACTTATAATGACATTTTGACAAATCATGTCTTTTTAAATAAAAAATAGATATTTTATAATGTATTAATTTAGTTTATAACTGGGTTGTAAGTAATTGTATTACAGTTTTGTAAAGTTTTTAAATACTCTGATATTGGTTGTTATGGCTATCGAGCCACAGGTCGGATTCAGCCCAGACTTCTATAAGTCTTCCGCTGTGCTTTGTAGACAATATTATTAAATTGTTTACGCTGGTTTGGGCTGTTTCAATAACAATGGAATAAAATTCATCTAAGTGAGGTTTCAAGGATTTACCTTCGTAGATCGTAGAGTCTACTTTTCAAAAGTAGCCTATTGGTAACACTCTTGGCCATATAGAGTGATTCCAACTTCTCCCATATACCCTTGGTTGTTGTTTCTTTAACAACCTCTCTTAGAACTTCGTTGGAAAGGCATAATTGAATTGCCGACAATGCCTTTGAGTCTATCTTTTCCCATCTTGATGCAGACATTCCTTCCGGCATCTTATCTACACCATCAATGGCCTTATGCACACCATTTTGGATCAAAATGGCTCTCATTTTGACTTGCCATAAGCCAAAATTTACATTTCTACCAAACTTCTCTATGTCAAGCTTCATTGTAGTCACATTTCTCAAATAACAACTTCTTAAGACACCGTAAAATCAACTTGGCTCTGATACCAATTTAAAACGTTTGCCAAAACCGTTACGATGCTAAGAACGATACAAACAACAATGAACAAAACAACGTTTGACAATGTAAACTAAACAAAAGATACACAAGGATTTAAGGAGGTTCACCCAATCATGGCTACGTCCTCCGTGGTGTGTAGTTTCTGTTTATATTATATCAAGAATGAGTATAAACAACACTTCTAAATGAAGAATTACAATTGAGTAAGAGATAAAAACAAAAGGCTATGTGTTTGGCTTAGGGGTTGTGTTTGATGATATTTGATGTGTGAGTATGAGAGCCCTATATATAGTACTAGATACTAGAATATCAATAGCTCACTTGAATACATAGTTAATATTGAGTAATGAATAATATGAAATAACTCCAAGAACTTGAAAGGTCGAAAACTAGCATCCCATGCATATCAGAGGATCCGCTCGACCGAAATAGGGAGCTGGCTCGGTCGAGCGAGAATCAGCAGCATCTGGAGCATTCTGTCTGACCGCTCGACCTACCAAAATGACTCGCTCAATCGAGCGGGTAGGTCGAGCGACCTTTCTGATCCTTCTATCAGAATTCTGATCGAGCTACCATAAATCAAGTCCCTTTTTCTTCTTCATTAATCTTCGTTAACACCCATAATTCATCATGAATACTCACCACATAATTACATCCATTTGCATTCCACAAACCAAGAGTCACACACATGATTACACATTATAACTTTCAATGTTCATAAAATTTACTTAACTGTCATCACTTTGCCTTTTTTTACGTAAGACTCTGAAATTTTGATGTTGAATTAGATTTTTTATTGACATTGTGAAAAGGATTTAATATTTTAGTATTTGAGTCGGAGTTGTATTTTTTTCTAAACAAAGTATAATTACTATTCGATTAAAGTTATTGACTTGAATTTTGGATGAAAATAAAGAAATGAGCTAAAAAAATAGATTATTGTAGGGAGAGAAAGTAAATACTCCCTCTATTCTCTAATATTCTTCCCATTTGGAATATTCCATTGTAAGGAGAGATAAATTTAATTAATCTTTTTGACACATATTTAGAAGTTAATATATATCCATGTGAGATCTCGTTAGATTCGTCTTAATGTATACTTTTTGTTATGTATAGATATTGATATTTAAATTTACATTGAAAACTGTAAAAAAAATAAATAGGAAAAACAAAAAGAAAAAAAGAGGGAGTAGTGTATTGATGAGTTTTAATATATTAATATTAGGAAAATTCCACGTGGTAACCCTGAGGTTTTGGGTTTTCCACGTGGTAACCAAAACTTTTAAAAATCCATGCGGTAACCCTAAGGTTTACCAAATTGTTGCAATGTGACCTTTTTGCACATAAAATGTTAGCAAACGTTAATTTCGAAGGTTTAAGACTGTTGTATGCCTATTTATGCGACTCTTATTTCAAATGTCATCAATTTCAACCCTTAACCCTTAACCCTTAACTCTATCATTTGAAATGGTGAATCATATAAATAGGCGTACAACAGCCTTAAAGCTTCAAAAATAACTTTTGCTAACGTTTTATGTGCAAAAAGGTCACAGTGGAACAAGTTAGTAAACCTCAGAATTATTGCGTGGATTTTTTTAAAATTTTGGTTATTAAATGGAAAACCCAAAACATCAGGGTTACCACGTGGAATTTCTCTTAATATTATAATTATTTAATTAAGAAAATAAGTATGATAAATATTATAAATTAACCTAACTCTTTTATTTGTGCCATTCCTATTCCTTCGAAAGAAAAACCCATATTTTCCTTTTACTTGTGAAAGTAGAGATTAGTAGTTATCCTCAATTGTTATGTTTTGCGATAATAAAAGGTACAAGAAGGTTGTTTGTTTTTTTCTATAACCGCTAATCAATTCTTACGGCAGCTAACATGTTAATTGCTTTTCATTACAATGCACGATGAAGATGACATAGCCCTTGATTTCCAATGAATGATCCCAAGATTTGTTAGTTGTTGTTGCCCACTTTTAATGAATAGTGTAAAATAAGGTAAACATCTTAAACCCATTGTATGAAACTATTACACGTAGTGTTGAGATTAATGGTGTGACATGAATGGATGTATTAAGTTGTGATTTAATGTTTGTGATCTATGATGGTGATTAAAGTATGGATTAATAAAGGTAATGAAGTATGAGTTAATCATGGGAGTTATGGGTCTTAATGAAGAAGTGTGAAGGTTTGATTGAAGATGCTCAAGTATGTTTAGTCGAGCAAAACTGTCAGAATACTCTCTGAAGGCCGCTCGACCGAGCGAGCTCCTAGGTGGGTCAAGCGAACAAACAGAATACTTCTAGTAGCCTCTTGTAGCCAGCTAGACCAGGTTGCTTGACCGAGCGAGCCTCTAATTTGGTTGAGTGGACCTTCTGACGCTTCCTTAGATGTTGTTTTGACTCTTCATGTTCTTAGAGTTGTTTCAATGTTATTAATTCATAGCTTTAATGTATTGAATGTTGATTAGTGTGATTTCCCCTATAAATTGGGAGCTCATTTGCTCATTCAAACACATCAAAGACAAACCCCTAAGCCTAAACACATCGCCTTTGCATTCTCTTACATCATTTGTAATACTTCATTGTAAGAGTTGTATTTCTCAATTGTGATAATATAAGCAAGTAACTACACAACACGGAGGACGTAGCCATCATTGGGTGAACCTCCTTAAATCTTTGTGTTCTTTTGCATTGTTTTATTTCCTTTAAACAATGCCATAGTCATTGAAATTATATCGGCTCATCAAAGTTACTTCGTGCCTTTCGATCTTGGTAAATTAGATGATAAGTTTCATACTTAGACTCTAATCAAGCAATTATTTCAATTGGTAATAGAGCCAAGTCGTTGTTACGGTGATGAAGAAGTCGTTGTTGGTGAAACATGTCCACAATGAAGCTTGACATAAACAAGTTTGATAGGAGTGTGAACTTTGGCTTATGGCAAGTCAAAATGCAGGTAATTTTGATTCAAAATGGTGTGCAAAAGGCCATTGAAGGTTTAGATAAAATCCCGGAAGGAATGTTCGCGGCAAGATGGGAAGAGATTGATTGAAAGGCCCTATCGGCAATCCAACTTTATCTTTCCATTGAAGTGCTAAGAGAGGTTGTTAAAGAAACCACAACAAAGGGGATATGGGAGAAATTGGAATCACTCTACATGTTCAAGAGCGTTACCAATGGGCTACTTTTGAAGAGTAGACTCTACGATCTACGCTTGGAGGAAGGTAAACCTTTAAAACCCCATTTAGATGAGTTTTATTCCATTGTTATGGGTTTACAAAACATTGAGTTGAAGCTTGATGATGAAGACTTGACTATTTACCTTTTACGTTCTCCACCTCCATCTTACAAGAATATTAGAGAAACTCTACTCTATGGTAGAGAAAAATTGAGTAACGATGATGTGAAAAATTTCTTAACACAAAGGGATCTCATTGACACACAATTTTCACAAAAATCACATGGTGGCTCGGGTGATGGATTGTTTGTGAGAGGGAGGACTTTTGAGGAAGGTTCCACTAGTGAGGGTGGAAACAAGGGTAAAGAGAGGTCGAAGTCACGGGGGCCTAATAAAAATAAGACTTGCAGCTATTGTCAGCTTAAGGGTCACATAAAGAAAGATTGTTGGAAATGGAAAAAGAAAAATGCTTGTCATGATTGGGCTAAGGACGCAAATAGTAATGTCGATGCTAGTTACGTGAATGATAGTGATGATGATGGTGTTTTAGTTGCCACACATGAGTACAAAGATAGTAATGAATGAATTCTTGACTCGGGGGTCACATTCCACATGACTCCCCATAAAACTTTCTTCCAAACATTTGAAAGTGTTGATGGGGAAAATGTGACCATGGGAAACAATACTACTGGTAAGGTGGTAAGAGTTGGGAGTGTGAAAATAAGAATGTTTAATGGGATGGTGATCATCGGTTTTTAGCGTCGTTAACTAAGAGCCAAGTTATACAAACAATATTTATAACACCCTAATACGACTACAAATAGCGTAGCGGTAAGTCGGGGATCGAAGCACGAGGACAAGGCAACCAAGACGAAGGACCTGACGTAAGGATGTTAAAGGGCGAAAAAGTGTATAGACTAGACTAAAAAAAGAAATAAACAAATAAATATAAAGATAGCAATAAGCTATAAGAGACAAATGGGGATGGCAAGGATCCACTCTAGGTCGGCTTCTAAGAACTCATAGAAAGCTAGGTCAAGGGAGATCGAACGGTAATCGATCGAGACATTCTAGATGAAATAAACTTACCTAAACCAAAAGCTTGAAATAAAGAACAAGAGAAATCCAAAGATACAAAGCTTAAATATAAATGAAAGCAATAAATGAAAGCCTTAGACTAGACTAGGGCATAAATGAAAGAGAAAGCTATAAAGATTGATGTTTTAAGTTGAGAGGGAGTCCCTCAAAGTAGACATAGCTATTACATTCAGAAAAGTTGAGTATATATAGCCTAAGAACAAAGGGAACAAAAGCCCTAAAATAACCCACGAGACACGGCTTGCGAATAAAATAACACGCACAGTTTTTAAGACCCATTCGACCGAATGGATAGGGCCATGCGCCCGAATGCTTTGTGCATTCGCCGAATGGTCTTTGTTCGGGGTTTTTAGCAACTTTGTGCACAAATCGTGGCATTTCTTCATCCATTCGTCCAAATCATCAAACCATTCAGCCGAATGGTAGATGGTTTGCCCGAATATTGCTTGTTCGCCATTTCTAGAGATGTTTAGACTTGACCCAAGTGAAAAACACAACCCATTCACTGAATTGAGGGCTATTCGGCCAAATGGTACCTCTGGGTGCTTTTTGTCGCTTCGTTTAAGTGTCCAATGCTTTCCTAGCTTGGTGAGGCCCTCAGGAATGACTTGTAGTGCTTAGGACTGCTTCGATACTTGTGTCTCATCCTCAAAAATAGTGTCTAAGCCTCGAACTCATGCCTCTTGACCTCAAAATCTACAAAAACATTTGAAATGACCTTAAAACACCTCATAGACAAGAACAAGGTAAGATCGAGCGGAACATGTATAAAACCAATATAAAATAGCAAGACTCGACACTATAATGGGGGCATATATGTTCTCTAAAACAAGCACATCATCTCCCATAAGCCAAACCTTTGCTATTCTCTTCCAAATAAACTAGCGAGGCAATATGAAAGCACAAGGCAAGAACAAAGCTAAACTACAAAAAGGAATAAAACTTAAGACTCACTTTCGTAGGAATCACGGTCACACTTAGCACGTACGATAAGACCTTTAAACCCCTAGGTCTCCCATAGAGGACGAGTAGGGTCTCGTAAGGGTTTTTAGAAGGAGACCCACAAATCCAATGAAATGCAATACAAGGTGAGCGAAAAACAAAACAACGCAAGCTGTGTACGCACAATACTCTCCCTAGCCATAGGTGTGCAAGTATAATGCGCTTGTTAGAGCGCAATAATAAGAAGAACAACCAGTTCCATGGACTAGGGATCACTAGGTATGCTACCCGCTACATAGAGAGATCACAAGTCTACGCTCCTTGGGTTATTTCTCAAAATAAGTGAGAAATATGCGATAACGCTCATGTGTTTGGGTATGGTTCGTGTTTCACTCATAAGCGTCTGACTAAAGATGAGTCGGGAATCAAACACCTAATAGGGGCAAATCTTGAGGATTGTGTCATATCTACACTCCAGCACAGAACATACTAATTAGACCAAGTCGAACAAGTTTGTGAAGGGTTGTAACGTAGGCTTGGGTTAAGGTGGGATACATTTGGGAATGTGGCGCTAAAGTAGAGGATAGCAAATGATCCAAGATAATAGATACCACAAACACCTCATTACAAACTAATAAACACCATATCCAATAATGATATTAACCCAAAAACCAGAAATAAAGCACAAATGAACTCTATCATAAAACATCATCAAAAATTTTAAATTTAATCACAATTTATGTTTTCAAGCTCATTTCCCAAATGCAAGTATTGATTTCCTCACTAAAATGGATATATATAAACATGTGGGTTTCTTTGCAGAACAAAAGAAGGGTTTCATCACTCGATGAATATGTATAAGTATATATATGATAATCACTATGTAAATCACAAGAGGAAAAGGGACAGAGAAAATATGAGAAAAATATGAATGAATAGAGTCATGATAAACAAACAACCGCTATACTAGCAAAAAACCCCACAACATAAGGTAACACACATCAACCCCACCATCACTTAGCTATCCTCTAGGTCAAGATAGGGAATATTTGGCTCATGTGGAGTTTAAATAGCGTGGATACGAAAGAAAAGGTAAAAGCAATAACTTTGCTTAACCTAAAGTCAGTTTAACATCCATGGTAGGCAATTTGGCTATGTAGCTTAAATCTAACAAACGTTTTATCATCCTTGGCCCTTGGAAAAGCAGACTATGCTGGAGGAGAACAAACACAATACTTAGACTCCCTAACTATCACTCAAAATGCATGAAACTCGTAAGGAGTCCAAAAAGGCTCAATCATATTCGGGTATGGGTGGTTGTGATCTAACGGGAGGTGGAGATCGTCTTGTAACACTTTGAATTTCGGGATTGTAAGCAATGAGTTGTAGCTGTGATCTCCGAGTGTTATGGTGCATGCAAACAACACTAGAAAGCAAGCGTAAGCACTGACAGGAAAGAAAATTAAGCAATAAACTAAAAGAGGAAAAATAAACTACATCAAGCACAAAATCTAAACACAATGTTTTGTCCTCGACAATATGCCATTTTGATAACCGGTTTTTAGCGCTGCTAACTAAGAACCAAGTTATACAAACAATATTTATAACACCCTAATACGACTACAAATAGCATAGCGGTAAGTTGGGGATCGAACCACGAGGATAAGGCAAGCAAGATGAAGGAGTTGACGTAGGGAGGTTAAAGGGTGAAAGGGTGTGTAGACTAGACTACAAAAAGCAATAAACAAGGAAATATAAAGATAAAGATAAGCAAAAAGAGACAAACGGGGACGACAACGATCCACCCTAGGTCTGCTTCTAAGGAATCATGAAAAGCTAGGTCAAGGGAGATCGAACAGTAATTGATTAGGCACTCTAGATAGCAAGGAGACGTTTGTGACCTTATAAGCCACACGAACGACCCATAATCGCCCTATGTCTTCTAAAGCGTCGCAGGATAAGATTCGAATTGAATATAAATCAATCAATCAATCAACAAACTCAACTATAACCTAACACATGAGAAACAAGACCCAAACCTAGGGTTTCACCAAACCACAACCTCTAAGAGAACTATTCACACATACTAAAGATAACTAAGGCAAAGCAAGTAAATGAGAGCATGATTGAAAGCATAATGAACAAGAAATAAATAAACCAACAAGAAACCAAGCAGAAAGCAATAAATGATGGCAAAAATAATAAAGAACAAGTAATGATGAACAAGTTAGCAATAAATAAAGTAACTACTCAAGAAAATGTAAAGAAAGAAAATGAAAGCATTAAATGAAAGTATTGAAAGAAAGAAAAAAAGATGAAATAAACTTATATAAACCAAAAGCTTGAAAGAAAGAACAAGAGAACTCCAACGATACAAGGCTTGAATATAAATGAAAGCAATAAATGAAAGCTTTAAACTACACTAGGTCATAAATGAATGAAAAAGCAATAAAGATTGATGTTCTAATTTGAGAGGGAGTCTCTCAAAGTAGGCATAGCTATTACATTCATAAAAGTTGATTATATATAGCCTAAAAACTAAGGGAACAAAAGCCCTAAAATAACCTACGAGGCACGGCTTGCGAAGAAAATAACACACAGTTTGTAAGACCTATTTGACTGAATGGATAGGGCTATTCGCCGGAATGCTTTGTCCATTCGCCTAAATGGTCTTTGTTTGGGGTTTTCAGCAACTTTGTGCACAAATCTTGGCATTTCTTTATCCATTCGTCTGAATCATCAAACCATTCATCCGAATGGTAGATGGTTCGCCCGAATATTTCTTGCTCGGCATTTCTAGAGATGTTTAGACTCGACCCAAGTAAACAAACACAATCCATTCGCCCGAATGATACCTTTGGGTGCTCTTTGTTGCTTCGTTTAAGTGTGTAATGCTTTCCAAGCTTGGCGAGGCCCTCAAGAATAAGTTGTAGTGCTTGGGAATGCTTCGATACTCGTGTCTCATCTTCAACAATAGTGTCTAAGCCTCGAACTCACGCCACTTGACCTCAAAATCTCTAAAAACACCTGAAATGACCTTTAAACACCTCGGAGACAAGAACAAGGTAAGATCGAGCGGAATATGTATAAACCAATATAAAATAGCGAGACTCAACATTATAATGGGGACATAAATGTGTTCTTAAACGAGCACATCAGATAGTAAGAACCTTGACGAATGTGTGGCATGTTTCGGGTTTAAAAAAGAATCTCATATCTTTGGGTACTCTCGATAAGATCGGGTGTAGGATCACTTGTGAAGGTGGAGTTATGAAGATTGCTAGAGGGTCACTTATGGTGATGAAGGGGAAGATGAATGGGATTTTGTATGCTCTTGAAGGTTCAACTATCTCCGGCTCGGCAAATATTTTCATAAACACAACGTTCGATCAAGAATCAAAACTTTAGCACTTGAGACTTGTTCACATGGGAGAATAAGGTATGTGTGAACTTTCTAAAAAAGGTTTATTTGATGGTAAAAAGTCGGGAACCTTAGATTTTGCAAATAATGTGTTTATGGGAAACACAAAAGAGTTAGTTTTAAATCCGCCATACACAACACTAAAGGAATTCTTGACTATATTCATTCCGATTTGTGGGGGCTTTTAAGAAAGCGCTCACTTATTGGTTGTAATTACTTGTTGACCTTCGTTAATGATTCCTCAAGGAAAGTTTCGTGTTACTTCATAAAACATAAAAATTAAGTATTTGATGTTTTCTTAGAATGGAAGAAAATTATTAAGAAAAAGACCGGTAGGAGCATCAAGACCTTATGGACCGACAATGGACTTGAATTTTTTGATAATAAATTTCTTCAGTGTTGTGCTATTGAAGGCAATGTTAGAGATAGAACTTGTACTGGGCGTCCTCAACAAAATATTGTTGCGGAGAGGATGAACAAAACATTGTTGGAGAGGGCTCGGTGTATGTTAAACCAAACAAAATTGGGGAAGCAAATTTAGGCCGAAGCGGTGGCTATGACATGCTACTTGAAAAATTGCTCACCTCATACTGCCTTGAAATTCAAATCACCACAAGAAGTGCGGTACAACACTCCAATAAATTATTTTAGTCTTAGGGTCTTTTGTTGTCCGGCTTATATTCATGTTAATGAATGGAAAGTTAGAACCTAGGGCTAGAAAATGCATATTTGTGGGATATAGAGTGGGTGTAAAGGGGTATAGGGTATGGTGTAATGAGTCTAAAAAAATAATCACCTCTAGAGATATTGTATATGATGAAAATAGCATGTTAGTTTCTAGTGTAGAAAAACCCATTGAAAATGTTGTAAATGATGTTGTAATTGATCCTATTGATGCACAAGAGGAGGTTCAACCTCTTAATATTGATGAAGATGAAAATGATGATGATGTTCAACAAAGATCTTCTTCTTTGTCCACAACAAGGCAAACTAAGAAGATCGTGGCTCCAAGGAGGTACATTGAAGAGTGTGATTATGTTGTATATGCTCTCAACACTACTAGCAAAGTCGAAGGGTTGCATGAACTAAGTAAGTACAAGGAGGCTATGGCCTCAAAAGACTCAAGCAAATGGTTGATAGCCATGAAGCAAGAGATGGAATCACTTGTAAAGAATGAAACTTGGGATATCGTTGAAGCACCAAAGAAAAAGAAGATTGTTGGGTGCAAGTGGATATTCAAGAGGAAGGAGGGTCCTTCTAGTGGTGGTGCTCCCTTCTACAAAACAAGGGTAGTAACAAAGGGATACTCTCGAATTGAGGGTGTCGATTTTCTTGAGGTATTTTCACTGATTGTGAAACATTCTTCTATAAGGGCACTACTAGCTTTGGTGGCGATGGAGGATTTGGAGTTACATCCATTGGGTGTGAAAATCGCGTTTCTTCATGGTAAGCTTGAAGAAGAATTTTTTATGAAGCAATCAAAAGGTTTTGAAGTCGCCGGTAAAGAAGGGTATGTGTGTAGATTGAAATGATCAATGTAGGGGTTGAAGTAATCGCCAAGGCAATAGTACAAGAGGATCCATTCTTTCATGATTTCACATGATTCTGTTAGAAGTTCTTATGATAGTTGTGTTTATCTTAAGAAACATGAAAATGGTTGTTTTTTATATTTGTTCTTGTATGTTGATGATATGCTAGTAGCATGTAATTCTTTGTTTGAGGTGGAGAACTTGAAAGAATTGCTTTCAAGTTAATTTGATATGAAGGATCTTGGTGAAGCCAAGAAGATTCTTAGGATAGAGATTTTGAGAGATCGAGCTAAGGGTGTATAATACTTTAGGCAAAGGAAGTATATTGAGAAAGTCGTGCAACGCTTCTCCATGGAAGATGCTAAAGGTGTGTCTACTCCTATCTCCTCTTATTTCAAATTGTCCAAGAGATTTTGTCCACAAACACAGGCGGAAGAAGATAAAATGGTAAGAATTTCGTACATAAGTGCCGTTGGTAGTGTTATGTATGCCATGGTATGTTCTAGGCCCGATATAGCTCATGCGATGAGTTTGGTAAGTAGATATATGTCTAATCCGGGGAAGGGACATTGGGTGGCACTTAAGTGGTTATTGAAGTATTTAAAATGTACTTCTAATGTTTGTCTCATGTATGGGAAAGACTCAAGCAAACTAATCGGATTTTGTGATTCGGACTATGGAGGTGATCTTGATGCTAGAAAATCCACAAGTGGATTTGTGTTCACATTGGGTGGTTCGACGGTGAGTTGGCAATCATCACTTGAAGATGTAGTTGTCCCTTTAACAACCGAAGCCGAGTACATAGCCGTTGCAGAGTCATTCAAAGAAGAAAAGCGGCTCAAAGGTCTAGTTGGTGAGATGTGCAACAAGGTGTGTTCGGTAAGTGTGCAATGTGATAGTCAAAGTGAAATTCACTTGGCTAGGAATCAAAATACATTTCATTAAAGGTGCAAACACATTGATATCAAGTATAATTTCATCCGGGATGAAGTTGAGCACAAAAAGGTGATTTTGAAGAATATTGATACTAAAGATAACTCGATCGACATGATGACAAAGCCATTGCCTACAAACAAGTTTGATTTGTTTGTTGACTTGGTTGGTCCAGCTCCTTTCTTGCATTGATTGCCTTTTGGGGCATGTGAGGTGTGTATGTTATTTTGTGCTTGTTTATATTCTTGTAAGATGAAGCGAATTAATGAATGATTTGACTTGGGTGAACTCAAGTAAAGGTGGAGATTGTTGAGATTCATGGTGTGACTTTAGTGCACAATTGATGTGTGCATTCATGTGTGACTCATGGGATGGAATCCTATGGATGATTTGAATGGGTGTATTAAGTTGTGACTTAATGTTTATGATTTATGATGGTGATTAAAGTATGGATTAATGAAGGTAATAAAGTATGAGTTAACCATGGGAGTTATGGGACTTAATGAAGAAGTGTGAAGGTCTGATTGAAGATGCTCTACTATGTTTAGTCGAGAAAAACTTTCAGAATGCTCTCTAAAGGCCGCTCGACCGAGCGAGCTCCTGGGTGGGTGGAGCGAACAAAAAAAATCCTACCAGTAGCCTCCTGTAGCCTGCTCGACCGAGCGAGCCTCTAATTTGGTTGAGCGGACCTTCTGACACCTCCTTGGATGCTGTTTTGACTCTTCAAGTCCTTGGAGCTGTGTTATTAATTCATAGCTTTAATGTATTGAATGTTGATTAGTGTGATCTCCCCTATAAATAGGGAGCTAATTTGTTTATCCAAACACATCAAATACAAATCCGTAAGCCCAAAACACATAGCCTTTGCATTCTCTTACATTATTTGTAATACTTCATTTTAAGAGTTGTATTTCTCAATTGTGATAATATAAGCAAATAATTACACACCATGAAGGACGTAGCCATTATTGGGTGAATCTCCTTAAATCTTTGTATTCTTTTGCATTGTTTAATTTCTTTTAAACATTGTCATAGTAATTGGAATTATATTGGATCATCAAAGTTACTTCGTGCCTTTCGATCTTGGTAACATTAGAGGTTAAGTTTGATACTTAGACTCTAATCAAGCAATTATTTCACATAGCATAGTAATTACTTAACTTTTAATTGACATTTTGAGTATAATATTTTTATTATATGAAATCATTGGGACGATTACTTTAATTAAGAGCAAGTTGTTATATATAATAAGTTAACTACGAACAGCAACTTATATAGAGAGATAAATTGATTAGCAATGTTAAAGCTGAATTTGGGAGATATTCAACTAATGTCGAATATGGGGAGTATATATAAAATGGTAAAGATTATTGGTATTTATTTTAAGTTTGAGTATTATGAGAGTTGCAATAGGATAAGTGTGTAAAAATTCACATGCAACATAATAATTATCAACTCAGTTGTAACACCTGAATTTCCTCCCGTCCTTACGATTTTGGTTTCGTACAAGGGGTCGGAAATTCAGGGCTGAATTTCTGACCCCTTGTACGAAACCAAAACTGTAAAGGACGGGAGGAAATTCAAGTGTTACATCAATAGTGTAAGTAATTTATATTATTGCGTGGTTCAGGGGAGACTTCGTAGAGGTGCCATATTAGTAATTCGATAATAGAGTTGCAGGTGATTGAATATTGTCTTTCTTTCAAAAAACAGATTTATCAGTCTGATTTTCTATTATGTGTTTTATTGTTAATACCAAAGACAAGCTTCACAATATAGGAGTGACACCAGACAACTCATACCGTCTTTGCGCTGCCTCAAGGAAAGTATTCAACACATTCTTTGAATGTCCACTCAATCAGAAATGCCTAGATGAAATTACAAAATGGATGGACATTAGATTTAAACATATAATAAATAAAAAGTCAGAAATGCCTAGATGAAATGCTTTGAAGGTACAACCTTCAAAAACAACAACGTAGCGTGAGTGCTATTTGTAGGGCCTCAATTTATGCAATCTGGAAAAAAAAAATATATTTAAAAAAGAATATTATGTGATAAATTAAGAACATTTTTCAGATTTATGACATAGTTACTTTTCTGTATAACATAGTGACTTTTACAATTATGTGTTTTTAGCTCGATTGTAACCATAGGTTTTTTAGGGTTTTGGTTCTATCTTTTTGTTCTATCATTTTGATGATTAATAAGTTAAGTTTGGGTTTTGGATCTTAATTAATGTTTTTAGGGTTTCAGTATTATCTTCAATAATCAATTTCAATCAATTTGGGTGAAAAATTAGGCTGTAAATGTTTTTTGTCTAACAGGGTTTGATTAATGCTTTTAGGGTTTGACTATCTTCTTCAACAATCGATCGAACTTTTATCTATGATGGTTATAAAAATACTTTGAGTATTAAAATACAAAGAAAAGAATTGACATGGCCATGTATTATGTTCACTCTAGTGGTCCATGTAATGGATTGACTTGGCCATGAATGATATAAAATTGACTTAGACAGATTCTGTTTGAATTGCACAAAATTTGTATGTATAATTAGAGGATTGTTTGAATGTATTTGTAACTAAAAGTCCAAAGATGTTGTCGAGAAAATCAAAGCCTGAAAATTTCATTTTATTTGTGTATGATTTAGGTATTATTTGTTCATGAATTAGAATTTTAATTTGCTTTAAATTAGGATAATATCAATTTTATTTGCTTTAAATAATGATAATTTCATTTTTAATTTGCGTTGAATTATGATATTTTAATTTAGAATTAGAATTTGTATTTGTATTTGTGTATGATTGCATTGATTGTTATTCATGAATAAAATTAAAAATCATCAAGAAATGTTCTATTGTTAATTCTTGTAACCAATTGAGTTTTGTCTTCGTTTTTCTTTATTTAAATAGTTGTCTTTCAAGCTATGTTTTACTTGTTAATGAGAATCAAGGCGCTTTTATCAAGCCCACAATCTCATATTTCAAATCATAGGTCCGCCACTGGTTGGATTTAAAAGAGAAGAAAGTTGATAAGAATTGGAAATAAAAGTTTTTAATGCAGGAGAAACAACTTGATGAAGCCTGTCAAATTTCGAAATCGAAAGAGAAGCAATCGAATAAGCTTAGGCAACTCAAAGTTATTGCATATTGATGATTTTGTTAAAGCTTAAATCCAGATGTGAAAGTCGCTTGTGAGGATAGTTCGCCTTTATTGCAAGTTGTGAGTATTGTTCGAGCATTTTTAGGTAGTGATTTGTTTCAAAATTAAGGGTTTTATTTGAATGTTTTTGATTCATCTCCTGCTACTTATGTTGTTGCTCTTCCTGGTGAACATGATGATTTATTCTTAGTGATTAAATTCAATTGGGTCAATACACTAAAATGTTGATTGGCTTGAAGCTGCCTCGCCCGTTCCTAATCTTCGAGTGTAAGGTTGATTCCTGGGAAACACCATTGTATTAGTACTCCATATATTGTACCTACACATTCTCTTGGATTCATTAATAATGCCTCTCTGAGATCAAAAAGTGAAAACTTTTTATCATCTAGAAAGTCATTTTTTTAAGGATAACCTGTTAATTAATTACATTAAGTCAAGATCTTCTAAGGCTTGAATGCTTGGAGGAAAGGAGCAATACAAATTTGTTCATGGTGAAAAATCTTGTTACATCTAGAAATCAAGTGAGCTTTTTTCTTTTGAATCTCATTTTGCTTTGCTTTTAAAGCTCATACTTCTCATTGAGGTTAAATTCACCATTTTTTTGTAAAGTAATGTTGCCCTTGAAATTAAGGAAGAATTTGAGGTGTTTTTGAATGAGAAGGTTAAGTTAAAAAATTTGATCTTAAGGTTTGATATTGTGAATTGAATTATACATATTAGTGGTCAATTCATCGTTGTAGAGGTTATGTGAATTCGTAGCTTGAGTTTGATTTGTACAGTAAATTGGAGCAAATTTCAAAGTCGAATAAAATGTTTAACCTTTGTATAAAATGGTCTCAATGAGTAGAGTAAAGCCTCAATCAGAAGCGGGAAAAGTTGTGTAATTTGTTTGAAGGGTCAGAGAAGAAACGCATGGGAATTGGTTATTTTCAGGGTGTTGATGTTGTTGCGTTTGTTGAGATCCTACTTCAAAATGGTGTTTCTGCTACTCTTGTGCAACTGATTTTCTATATAATTAAACTTTACCAATGTTATTTATTGGGGATGTTCTGGTTCTGATTTTTAAAATTACCTCTGTACTCCTTAAATTTAGTTTGATTAGAGAGAATTTCTGTATTTGTGTTTTCACCTGTAATGCCCTAGATTTAGCTTGAAAAGAGATTGATAGACTACTCATATCAACAAAGTGCATCTTCTTTACATGAGAGCTCATTTACTAAGAACTCCACAGACTCAAATAGGAACGGGAACAGCAACAAGAGGGGGGGTGAATTGTTGTTGTTACTAGTTTAAGCGTTTTTGCCCTGTTTTTGCGGAATTGAATAAAATAAATAAAGCTTAAACTTAGAGCGGAATAATTAAAAGAGACAAACGATTTTTACGTGGAAACCTTCTAGTCCTAAATAGAAGGAAAAACCACGACCCCTCGAGATTTCTAAATTCTCCACTATGTTTAAGGAGAATAAACACCTTACTTCACTCGAAGCGAATCAACTAGGCCAACTTCTCTCTCAAATTGCTTCACTCAGAGCAATAAACTTAGCTTCACTAAAAGCTAAACTCCACACTAGCTTCACTCAAATCTATCATACGTTGATTTAAACTAATCGCATGAAAATAACAAAGTTCATACGTTGGATACTTAGGAACAACCGAATTCAATTGCTATTTATAAAAAATAAAATCTCTAATAAAATGGAATAATCCAATCCATTATTCCTTATCCAAAATGATCATGGGAATAATGTGGATTTAAACTAACAGACGGTTATCTCCTTAAAGTAGGCATAAAACTTGATTAAATCAAGTACACAATTATAACAACAATAACCGTTGTTCCCATTTACTAATAATAGCTTCTGTTCCCTTAAGCAGCAGTTCCCGTATCCTAAATTTTTGCTGCAGTTCTTTTTTCCAATGATAACTGCTGGAACTATATGCTAAAAATTGATACGGTTGAGCTTACTATAAATAGGAACGTTTGCTTATTACTAATAATAGGGATGGTTACTTATTTTAGGAATCGGTTATTCTAAACTCTTAGGAAAACCGGTTGCTATTCCTATATTTAGTAAATTTCATTTATTTACTAAATATAAGTCCTAAAAGAAATTTAATTAAAACGTTAGTTACTTTTAAAAAAAGCTTTAATAAATTATAATTGCAACAGATTAACTTTATTTAATACATTAACTAAAAATAGTAATTAAAATTAAATAATCAGAATTTCAAGTTAACATAGGCGGACTTCATCTCAGGAACAGTGCGCTGTCTCTGAATTCCAGTTTTTCTAGAACATCCAACTTGGTAACAGTAGATTTGCTGTCTCCATTTTACATCCCGAGCGATATATTCTCCTGGCATCCTTTGAATCTTTTCGACATGTATGTTTCCATAAACCAAGTCCTAGGTGCTATCTACGATCATAATCAAGATCGGATATCAACCTGCACACAATCTCTAAAGATATATTTGCTTAAATAAAGTGTAGTCATCATCAAAACTCAAGAGGTCCAACAAATTCCCCCTTTTTGATGATGACAAACTTTTAAACAAACTTAAACCAAAGTAGAGTAAAACCAATTTTGAAGAGCAAGTTAGAGATTAAAACAACTCTTCATAACTTAGTAAATATAATTTACCAAGCATATCATAAATCAAATTACTCTAAGAATAAACACAACAAACCAAGATTATGAATCAATTTAGCAGTTTTATCTCAGCATACAATTACATCATGTAACATAAGTAATTCTAGTAAGATAAGAGCAAACAATCAGAGCTTAAGAGTCAGAGCTTAAAAGCAATTAGTTTGATACTTATCTCAATTTTATCAGTTCGTCAGAATAGATTAGATGATGATCTGAACATGTAAAGTTAACAGAAGATTAACAAAACAATACTTAGCAATCAGCAATCAACGAAATACTACAGCAAATAATCTTAGATCATGAATCATAACCTCAATGCTAATGTCCAACATAATAGATGTAGATATAGACTAAGCTTACTCAAGCATTCTTTAAGTTTGTGCCAAATATTTCCCCTTTTGACATCAATCAAAAAGAATAAGAACAATCAAACCACATCACTAAACTTATAGCCAAAGATTGATTAAGTATGCAAAAATTAAAAGCAAGTACCAATGAATGCAAACATGATCAGCAATGATTAATCTTCACAAGCAATTAGTAGCACAAAGAAAATGTAGTTGATAGTATGAATTAGATAAACAGTACCCCAGCTGGTACCAAAACAAAAGTTTGAAGAAAGTTATGGTTACAACGCAGAAAAGATATTAAAAAGTATCAGGAAGAATTAGGATGCAAGAGCTTCATCATCTATATATTTTTTTTCCACCTCCACAGTATCCAGTTTAGCACCCAAACGATACTCCATTTGAGTCATCTGGTCAATTAGAGTGGCTAAGGAAACGCAAACTTCATCTTGAAATGTAACGAAGCGAGCCTGCAATTCATCAAGTTTGAGGAGAATGGAGAGTAAAGGAGTTGTAAGAACTGTTGTTTGGTCAAAGCCTTGGTGTTGTGATTTTTGAACAGGTGGTGGTGAAGTTGGTATTGGTGATGGTGGTGGTGATGGGAAATGATGGGATGATGGAGCAGTTGGCTTTGGTGAGGGGGGATTACTTGGTTTATCCCCAGAGTCATCATCAAGAACAACTATAGGTCTTTTCCCTTTGGCAGCAAGCCTTCTGCTCTTCCTTGAGGTTGAGCAAGACTGCTTCATTATAGGCACAGATACCTCCTCCTTGCCGACACCAAAGTCCTCCTTCTCCTTATCAGAATGTCCTTCTGCCTTCTCAGTGGCAGAACGAACAGTCTCCTGTTCCTTATTTACAGATCCTTCTTCCTCCTGTTCCTCCATTACATCCTTTCCTTTATCTGTTTCCTCCTTATTATCAGAATTAACATTAATTGTTTCACCAACATTCTCAAGGGTCCCATTCTCATTCAATTTAAGGTGTAAGTTACTTAAGCACTTTGCACCTATCATATTATTCGGACCCATAGGAAAGTTTTGACCTTCCATGGGAACACCCATCTTCTTGAAAATCCAAGTCAACAAACCTCCATACCCTATCACACAACCTTTTGATGTACATTCACTTAAATGAGAGATCATTAATGAGGGAAAATTGATTTTGATATTGTTAGCCATACAGTAAATTAGGGTTGCATCTCGCAGACTTACTTCACTGCGTTTGGATTTTCGCGGCAAAATAAATCTACGAGCAATGTTATACAACAATTTGTGTACAGGGGACAGTGCATTGTGGCTCACCTTCCCTCGTTCTTCAGTGATCCCTAAAAAATTCCAAACACTCTTTTCATCTATTTCAAAGAAAGTTATTTTTGATCCAACATAATAAACATCAAATCCATTTGCGGGCACACCTAGCCACTATCCCAATTTCTGACTATTGAGTTCTATTTTAACTTCTTTAACAGAACTCGAAAAAACACCATGGTTAACAGAAAAATTCAAGACAAACTCACGCATCAGTTTTGGGTATATTGGATTGCAGCAGTATTCTGCAATCAAAGATTCCCAAGACTGAGTTTGTAATATAGCGTATGGCTGAGGGAAAAAGGTTGATTCATACCATTGTTTGTCTAGTCCAAACCCAACCATCATTTCTTCTGACACTTCTTCAGCGTTCAAGTGAACATTAACTTTTTCCTTCTTTGCTGAAGATGATTTCTTTGAAGTGGATGGTCTTTTTCTCTTGTTCCTTGCTTGCCTTTTAGAGCCATCAGGAGCGTCTTGCTGTTCTTTCGAGGATGACTCTTGAGCAGTTAATAAAAGTGTTGGGTGAACAAGTCTTAAAGGTTTGGGTTGTTTCATCTTGGGTGTACAGCTCTTAGTTCTCATGGTGTTTTAGTGAGTTGGTGAAATTTGCAGAAAATGCGAGAAGATGAAGATGATTTTAGGATTGAGTGTTGATTGCAATTGAAGATGAAGGGGTCAGGGTTTGACGTGTGAGAGTGTATATAATGAGTGTGAGGGGCCGTGTGTTTTATGATACCATATTTAGGTGTTTCATGTTCCTCATTTAATTTATGCACATGGACACAAAGTGTGAAATGGAAACAGACGGATTTATTGAAGAACTATGATGATTTAACTCCCGCTATTTTAAAAGAAATTGCTGGATAAATATATCAATTGAAAAATATGAAATTTTATGAGAATAAAATAAATGGAAATTTTATGCTACTACAGTCTGATCAAATTAAACATGCAATCATAAGAGCATTCATAGTATATACTTTTAAATAGTGCGTACCTGATCCTTTCGATAATTGATTTTTCAATCAAGATTTTTGTGGTTGATCGACTTTTTCAATTTTCATTTTTTCTTTAAGGATCACATTTGTCACTTACTTCAATGCAGCTTGATCATGCCTAGTTCTAATCTCATTTTGTCATGTTGTTCCTTTGGAAGCGGTTTAGTCATGATATCAGCTATTTGCTCGTTAGTGTTTACATGCTTTACAATAATATTTTTATTTTCAACATTGTTCTTCAGAAAATGATGCCTAATGTGGATGCGTTTTACTCGTGAATGATGCACTGGATCTTTAGATATACATATGGCACTGGTATTATCGCAAAATATAGGAACACATTCAAATTTCATACCAAAATCTCTTAGATGCTGTTTTATCCAAAGCATTTGGGAACAGCAAGCTGCTGCTGCTACGTATTCAGCTTCGGCAGTGGATAATGCAACAGTGTTTTGTTTCTTTGAACACCATGACACTAAACATGAGCCAAGAAATTGTACCATACCTGACGTACTTTTTCTATTCACAAGATCTCCTGTATAATCTGCATCACTAAAACCTTTCAAATCATAGACATCACTTTTAGGGTAAAATAGGGACAAGTCATCTGTTCCTTTCAGATATCTTAAGATTCGTTTAACTGAAGTGAGATGTGATTCTTTAGGATTAGATTAAAATCTTGCACATAAGCCAACGCTTGCTACCGGTGCAAATGTCTCTGTATAATCAATACCTTCTTGTTGATTGTACCCTTTGACCACGAGCCTTTGCTTTGTTTCTTACAATTATTCGATGCTTATCTAATTTGTTTCGAAATACCCATTTTAAACGAATTACCTTTTTGTGTTTTGGTTTGGGTTCCAAATGTCGTACTTTATTTCTTTCAAATTCATTCAATTCATCTTGCATGGCTACGATCCATTCGGAATCCTTTAGAGCTTCTTCGTGATTTTTGGGTTGAAGTCTTGATAGGAACGCAAAGTGTGCACAAAAGTTTCTCATTTGAGATCTAATTTGTGTTCCTTTATTCAAATCACTTATATTCAAATCAAGAGGATGATAACATTGATATTTCTAAGGTTTGGGCACAAATTCTCTTGTGGGAACAGTAGCATGTTCTGTTTCATCAGCTTGATCGTCATTCTGTTCAGCTACTGGATTAGCTTGCTCTTCTGTGGGAACAGCTGGATTGGGAACAGTCTGCTGGTCCTGTTGAACTGGCAGTTATAGATTAGGATCAGGCCTTTCTGCTTCTTCTGGAAACGGTTCTTCACTTGCTGTTCCTTGATCGTGAACTTTCAATTCTTCATCATCGTGTTCTAGATTTGCAAGACATATCTTAAAATTATTTGTATTCTGTTCACTTGACAAAAAGTTAGTTTCATCGAAAATTATGTGAACGGATTCTTCTACGCTCATTGTTCTTTTGTTATACACTCTGTAAGTCTTACTATGTGATGAATAACCAAGAAATACTGCTTCATCACTTCTATCATCAAACTTTCCTATATATCGTTTCCCATTAACATGAACAAAACATTTGCATCCAAACACACGAAAATAGGAGATATTTGGTTTTACACCCTTAAGTAACTCATAGGGTGTTTTAGAAGTGATTCGTCTTATTAATACACGATTCAAAATATAACATGCAGTATTAACAGCCTCGGCCCAAAAATTTCTAGGTACACCACTAGCAATTAACATGGTTCTAACCATTTCCTCTAAGGTTCTATTTTTTCTTTCAACTACAGCATTTTGTTGTGGTGTTCTTGGTGCCAAAAAATTATGACTTAATCCATGTTCATTGCAATAATACATGAAACTTGAATTTTCGAATTTGTTACCATGATCTGACTTTATGTGAATAATTTGATTATTGGTAGATTTTTGTATTTTGTAAGCGAAAGAAACAAACTCATTAAAAGCTTCATCTTTACTAGCTAAAAATAAAGTCCAAGTAAATCTACTATAATCATCAACAATAATAAACACATATCTTTTGCCACTACGGCTTTGTATTCTCATAGGTCCACATAGATCCATATGTAGTAATTCAAGTGGTTTAGAGGTGGTCACAACATTCTTTGATTTAAAAGATGACCTTACTTGTTTTCCTTTGGCACAAGGATCACAAATTTCATTCTTAAGGAATTTTATAGCTGGTAGTCCTCTAACTAGGTCTTTTGATCTTAATGAATTGATCAAGGTATAACTAGCATGACCTAGACGCTTATGCCAAAGAAGTGGGTCGTCTTCCATAACACTTAGACACGTTAGAGTAGTTTTGGGAACAGTGTCCAGGTCCACAACATAAGTGTTCCCTTTTCTGATTCCCTCAAGAACGGTGTCTCCTGTGTCATTCCTAGAAATAATGCAATTTTCATAAGTAAAGTTCACAGAGTTACCTTTATCGCAAAATTAAGAAACGCTAAGTAAGTTATGTTTCATATTCTCGACTAAAAACACATTATCGATTGCATGGGAACTTGACCATCCAACCTTTCCTTTGGCGATTATCTCACCCTTCATATTGTCACCCTTCATGTGCTTGGAACACCCACTATCGAGATACCACGAGCTGTTCCCCCTCACTTGGACCTGAAAAAAAAAAATTAATGGTTAGTTACAGGAACCCATACTTTCTTGGGTTCGTTGTCGATTTTGCATGTATCATTTTTCTCAATCGGAATGTCATCGACATAATTTCTGTTGAAGACAGAGTGCTATTTCCTTTTGGTGCACTGGTCCTTCAGATGGCCAATTCCTCCACAGAAGGAACAAATTCTGTCACTAGGGAGATCAACGTAAGCCTTTTTCTTCTTGTTATTCTTAAAATAATTTAGGCCTTGTGATTTTTTACTTTTGGCATCTTGAATCCATTTGGGAATAATTTTGATTTTCCCTTTTTCTCTTGAATTTAATTCAAGCTTATCATCATTGATACGGTTGGATTCTAGATTCAATTTTAAATTTTTAAAATCTTTGCACAAATCCTTAGTAGATGTATCATTCAATTCTTTATTTAAGCCTAATAGTTTGTATTGCGATAACTTAATATTAAGAATAACATTTTCCTTTTTAATTCTCTCCATATTTTCCTTTAAAATTATGTTTTGGTCCAACAAACCGAAAAATCTGTTTTGGACATCGGATCTAAAGGTGTTTATATAGGAGACATGGTCTTTGCTTAACTTGAGCTCCTTTTCTAATTGGAGACACTTATCATTGCAATTTTCTAATTTATTCTGTGTCTCTTTTAACAACTCTATTAATTTATTTTTACTTAACTTGGATAGATGGACTGAAAATGGAGTAGAGATATGTACCTGCTTTCCTTTGGATTCTTTCTCCTTGCTTTCATGCGTAGCCATGAGACATAGGTTTGCTGTCTCTTCCTCTTTGGGAACTACAGTTTCATCATCACTTTCAGTCTCTCCCCATGCAGCGAACATGGCCTTGCGAAAGTCAGTCTTGTTAAAGTTTTCGTTGTTCAACGGTCTTCTTGAATCCCTTGTCTTTCCCATGCCCTTTTCATTCTTCCACATTGGCAATCCTTGATGAAGTGCTCGGTACTTCTACATTTGTGGCATTCAAGATTGGTTTTTTTTTTCTTCTTTCTTTGTTGTTTCTTTGATTTGTATACCTGCTGTTCCTGCAGAACTTCTTGAATTTTCGTACCAGTAAGGCAGCTTCTTCCACATCGCATTCTGAATCGTCATGTTCCCCAGCTGCCAGGGCCAGTCCCTTGTTCCTGGAACTGTCAGTTGTTCCCAAATGTAATTCATGCGTCATTAGGGAACCAGCCAGCTCCTCTAGATTAAACTTTGTCAAATCTTTGGACTCTTGTATGGCAGTAACCTTGGCCCTTGGCCCTCCAGCGCTCATCTTGAGGAGGGCTCCTAAGGATCTTCCTTACTTGTTCATTGGTGGGAATTATTTTTCCAAGAGAGACAAGTTCGTTTGTTATGTTGGTGAACCTTGTGAACATCTCTTGGATGCTTTCCCTTGGTTCCATAACGAATCTTTTATATTTAGACATCAACAATTCAATCTTGGAACGTTTAATTTCACTTGTTCCCTCATGGGTAACAGCCAGCAGGTCCCAAATCTACTTGGCAGATTTACAACTGTAGACTCAATTAGGAACGGGAACAGCAACAAGAGGTGGGGTGAATTGTTGTTGTTACTAGTTTAAGCGTTTTTGAGCTGTTTTTGCGGAATTGAATAAAATAAATAAAGCTTAAACTTAGAGCAAAATAATAAAAGAGACAAACGATTTTTACGTGGAAACCTTCTGGGCCTAAACAGAAGGAAAAACCACGACCCCTCGGGATTTCTAAATACTCCACTATGTTTAAGGCAATTAGTTACAATTACAATAAACACCTTACTTCACTCGAAGCGATTCAACTAGGCTAACTCTTCTCTCTCAAATTGCTTTACTCAAAGCAACAAACTTAGCTTCATTAAAAACTAAACTCCTCAATAGCTTCACTCAAAGCTATCTAATTCCCCCTTAGACTCACCCGAGTCTAATTACAAATACTCTCAATAACCCTTACAAAAAGGATAAAATCTTAAAAATAAAATCAATGAGTTGCTCAAGAAAATATTATGAGTTAATTGGAAATTTTCAAAACAAAATATTTCTTGTGGATTTCCAAAAATAATCGCATGAAAATAACAAAGTTCATACGTTAGATCATTAAGAACAGCCGAATTCACTTGCTATTTATAAAAAAATAAAATCTCTAAGAAAATGGAATAATCCAATCCATTATTCCTTTATCAAAAAGATCATGGGAGTAATGTGGATTAATCAAACAGACGGTTATATCCACAAGACTTGATTAAATCAAGCATACGGTTAAAACAACAATAACTGCTGTTCCTATTTACTAATAATAGGTTCTGTTCCCTTTAAGTAGCAGTTTCATCAACAGCAGTTCCTGTTCCAGTAATAACTGCTGGAACTTTTATGCTATTTATAGAAACAGTTAGACTTACTAAAAGTAGGAATGGTTACATGCAAACTAATTATAGGAACGATAAACTATTTTCTAATATAAAGACCGGTTCTAAAATAATAATAATAGCTAAGACTTTTTAAACAGCAGCTGTTCCTATATTTAGCAAATCCAATATTTACTAAATATAGATCCTAAAATAATGCAAAGTAAATACGAAAAATCATTTTGGAAAACCTTTTGCCAATTAACTTTAATAAATTATAATTGCAACAAATTAACTTTATTTAATACATCAACTAAAAATAATAATTAAATAGTAATCAGAATTTTCAGTGGACGTAGGCTGACTCTAGTTAGGAAAAGTGCGCTGTCTCTAAATTCTAGTTTAGCTAGAACATCCAACTTGGGAACAGAAGACTTCCTGTCTCCATTTTACATCCCAAGTGATATACTCTTCTAACATCTCTTGAATCCTTTTGACACGTACATTTCCATGAACCAAGCCATAGGTACTATCAACGATCATAATTACGACCGAATATTGACCTGCATATAATCTCTAAAAAGACATATTTATTTAAATATATTGTAGTCATCATCAAAACTCAAGAGGTCCAACAAATTCCCCCTTTTTGATGATGACTAACTTTTTAAACAAACTTAAACCAATGTAGAGTAAAACCAATATTGAAGAGCAGGTTAGAGATTAAAACAATTCTTCTTAACTTAGTAAATATAATTTACCAAGCATTTCATGAATCAAATTACTCTAAAAATAAATACAACAAAACTCATACAATTTCAGCATAGAACATAAGCAGTTGTTCCAGTATAATTTAGAGCAAAAATCAAAGTTCAAATGTCAAAACTTAAAAATAAATTAGTTCATCAGAACAGAATGATCTGAACATGTAAAAAGAATTTCATCTTAATCATAACACTTGAATCATGTAGATCATACTATATCAAAGCAAGCATCAGAGCATCAAGCATCAGATCATATAAAGTTAACGAAAGATTAACTATGTAAAGTTAACAAAAGGTTAACTATACTAACAAAAGGTTAAGACAGCAACAAAAAGCAATAAACAATCATCAACAGCACAACAAGCAATAAACAATCATCAACAGCACACAGCCACAGCCAAACAGCCTTAGATCATGAATCATAACCTTAATCATAATGTCCAGCATAATAGATGTAGATATAGACTAAGCATACTCAAGCATTCTTTAAGTTCGTGCCAACTATTCCCCCTTTTGACATCACTCAAAAAGAATTGGAGCAATCAAACCACAGTACTAACTACATAGTCAAAGAGAGAAAACGGATACAAAAATTAAAAAGTTAGTACCAATAAATGCAAACATGATCAGCAATGATTAATCTTCACAGGCAATTAGTAGCACAAAGAAAATGTAGTTCATAGTATGAATTAGATAAACAGTACCCTAGCTGGTACCAAGACAAAAGTTTGAGGAAAGTAACGATTACAACAAATAAAAGATATTTAAAAATTATCAGGAAGAATTAGGATGCATGAGCTTCATCATCTATATATTCTGTTTCCACCTCCACACTATGAGTCATCTGGTCAGTTAGAGAGGCTAAGGAAACACGAACTTCATCTTAAAAGTTAAAGAAGCGATCCTGCAATTCATCAAGTTTGAGGAGAATGGAGAGTAAGGGAGCTGTAGGAACTGTTATCTGGTCAAAGCCTTGGTGTGAAGATGTATGAACAGGTGGTGGTGAAGTTGGTATTGGTGATGGTGGTGGTGATGGGAAATGATGGGATGATGGAGTGGTTGACTTTGGTGAGGGGGAATAACTTGGTTCAGCCACTGAGTCATCATCAAGAACAACTACAGGTCTTTTCCCTTTGGAAGCAAGCCTTCTGCTCTTCCTTGAGGTTGAGCAAGGCTGCTTCATAGTAGGCACAGATACCTCCTCCTTGCAGATACCAATGTCCTCCTTCTCCTTATCAGAAGGAACAGTCTTCTGTTCCTTATTTCCAGATCCTTCCTCCTCCTGTTTCTCCATTTCAACTTCTCCTTTTTCGGTTTCCTTCTCATTATCAGAATTAACATTGATTGCTTCAACAACGTTCTCAAGGGTCCCATTCTCATTTAATTTAAGGTGTAAGTTACTTAAGCACTTGGCACCTATCATATTGTTCGAACCCATGGGAAAGTTTTGATCTTCAAGTGGAACACCTATCTTCCTAAAAATCCAAATCAGCAAACCTCCAAATCCAATCACACGACCTTTAGAAATACATTCACTTAAATGAGAGATCATTAAAGAGAGAAAATTGATTTTAATATTGTTAGCCATGTAGTAAATTAGGGTTGCATCTCGCAGACTTATTTCACAGCGTTTGGAATTTCGCGGCAAAACAAATCTACGAGCAATGTTATACAACAATTTGTGTAGAGGGGACAGTGCATTATGGCTGACCTTCCCTCGTTTTTCAGTGATCCCTGAAAATTTCCAAACATCCTTTTCACCTATTTCAAAGAAAGTTATTTTTGATCCAACATAATAAACATCAAATTCATTTGCGGGCACACCTAGCCATTCTCCCAATTTCTGACTGTTGAACTCTATTTTAACATCTTTAACAGAACTCGAACAAACACCATGGTTAAGCAAAAAATTTGAGACAAACTCACGCATCAGTTTTGGGTATATTAGATTGCAGCAATATTCTGCGATCAAAGATTCCCAAGACTGAGTTTGTAATATAGTGTGTAACTGAGGGAAAAAGGTTGAATCATACCATTGTTTGTCTAATCCAAACCCAAACATCATTTCTTTTGACACTTCTTCAGCGTTCAAGTGAACATCGACTTTTGCCTTCTTTGTTGAAGATGATCTCTTTGAAGTGGACGGTCTTTTTCTCTTGTTCCTTGCTTACCTTTTAGAGCCACCAGGAGTGTTCTGCTGTTCTTTCGAGGATGACTCTTGAGCAGTTAATAAAGGTGTTGGGTGAATAATTCTTAAAGGTTTGGGTTATTTCATCTTAGGTGTATGGCTCTTGGTTCTCATGGCGATTTGATGAGTTGGTGGAGTGAAATTTTGCAGAAAATGCGAGAAGGTGAAGATGATTTTGGGATTGAGAGTTGATTGCAATTGAGGATGAAGGGTTTAGGGCTTGACGTGTGAGAGTGTATATAATGAATGTGAGGGGACGTGTGTTAAGGTGATTCATGTTCCTTATTTAATTTATGCATGTGGACATCGAGTGTGAAATGGAAACAGACGGATTTAGTGAAGAACTATGATGATTTAACTCCCGCTATTTTAAAAAGAAATTGCTGGATAAATATATATTAATTAAATAATATGAACTTTTTTGAAAATAAAATAAATGAAAATTTTATGCTACTACAGTCTGATCAAATTAAACATGCAATCATAAAAGCTTTCACAGTATATACTTTTAAATAGTGCGTACCTGATCCTTTCAATAATTGATTTTTCAATCAAGATTTTTGTGGTTGATCGACCTTTTCAATTTTCATTTTATCTTTAAAGATCACATATGTCACTCACTTCAATGCAGCTTGATCATGCCAACTTCTAATCTCATTTTCTCATGTTGTTCCCTTGGAAGCGGTTTAGTCATGATATCAGCTATTTTCTCGTTAGTGTTTACATGCTTTACAATAATATTTTTATTTTCGACATTATCCTTAAGAAAATGATGCCTAATGTGGATGTGTTTTACTCATGAATGATGCACTGGATCTTTTGATATACATATGGCATTGGTATTATCACAATAAATAGGAACACATTCAAACTTAATACCAAAATCTCTTAGCTGCTGTTTTATACAAAGCATTTGGGAACAGCAAGCTGCTGCTGCTACGTATTCAGCTTCGACAGTGGATAATGCAACAGTGTTTTGTTTCTTTGAACACCATGATACTAAACATAAATATACATTACGAGTCCATTATAATCAACATAATCAGAACTAATCAAAACTAATATACATTAAACAAATTCCTAATACAAACTATAAGATTCCACGGTCTCAGCTCAAAAGGACATCCTTAGCACTCTCATCAACATTGCTAACCCGATTATTCCCGACTGGATCCGACCTGTAATCAGCTAAAAGATGGAAATAACAAGGAATCAGATTAAACTGAGTGAGAAGCAACAATCCAAAACAATTAAACACAGCAATTCAAAACAATGGTTTAAAAGCAACATCCAAACAAAAGAAACTTTGTTCATTCTAAATGATAATCACATGATTTTCTAATAACTCTAATAAATCTATAAGCTACAATATCCAAAAAAACTATAATATATGACATGGTCTAACAACATTATGAAAAATCATCGTTTACATAAATATATGAGCACCATAAGCAACTCAATCACTAGGCATTGAAAATTATCATATGCTCTTATCATAGACTTTTCTATCACGATGGCTTCAAGTACTTTGTCTTCACTAACTCTCCTACAATGTCACAGACATTCTCAATGTTCAACTTACTTACAACCGAACACTATCGAGTTTACACAACTATACAACCTTGCTTTCGTGCACTAAACTATAATCATACTCATGGATCGACAAACAAAAGCTGATAGAAAAGGGCTAGCAACAAGATGAAACGATTCGCAATCTTAGGACATACTATTCTAGCTACTGAAACGATAATTGACAAGGAACTATGATAAGCAACAAGACATTGGCATCATCAGAAAACAAATTCAAACGTTGCATCATCGAACTGAATCTTCTTGCCGTCACGATCAATCATTAAGAGCGTTTTCCCGTTTTAACTCGTAATCCTCACACCTCACATCCTACATTTCTAAGAAAACAAGACTAACTCAAACACCTAGGTTAATTCCACAATCATATTCACTTCTGTTCCTATCTCTTATCTTAAACATCTAAATCCTCAAGTCACGTTTTTTTCTTTTTCTTTTTTTTTTTCCTTACTCCCAAGATTATATGTCCGCTAGATGAACTAACCCTAAGGATTAGCCACGGTCGTGGTTTGCCTCTGATACCAACTATAACAACCCGACTTACCGTTGACTGCGTAAACAGGGTCGTCACGGGGATTATTTGCCAAGAAACTTAAATCATATCCCAAAACCTGGGCAAAGGAATCACCAACTCTATTACGAAACCAACACAGCTAAATTTCAAACCAAATATCTAATCTAAACATAAAGTAACCATACAACTCACTACGAGTCCATTATAATAAACATAATCAGAACTAATATACATTAAACAAATTCCTAATACAAACTATAAGCTTCCACGGTCTCAGCTCAAAAGGACATCCTTAGCACTCTCATCAACATTGCTAACCCGATAATTCCTGACCGGATCCGATCTGTAATTAGCTAAAAGATGGAAACAACAAGGAATCAGATTAAACTGAGTGAGAAGCAACAATCCAAAACAATTAAACACAGCAATTCAAAACAATGGTTTAAAAGCAACATCAGTTTCCTAGATCTATGTGCGCACAGGGAGTCTAGTTGAAAGGAACATCCATAGCTCTAAGGCTATGTCACTATCGGGTGAAGCTAGTCAATATCTCAATGACAATTCTCTTCAAAAACAGGGAGTAGGGAACCATGTTCCTCAACTCCGTCAATGACCAGCTCGCAAGCCCGATACATTGACCATATCAATATCAGCATAATCATTCATAAACATTTATCACATTCATATAAATTTTCACAAACTTTAAATAAACATTTTACAAATGGTAGCTTGGCCAGACCCCTTTTTAAGGAACTGTTACTACTCACCAATAACGCTTCAAGAAGCGAAGTCCGTTTCTCCACGATCACTAGAAAGGTTCCTCGATGATGTCGTCTCCTGGAGCATAACAAACATAACATCACAACAAAGCGTTCGATACTACAAACTAGGTTCATATAACTCATTGTATCTCCTCCTATGATCGCATCTTAGTTCCATCTTCTATTCTAATAATTCTAATTTCAAAGATTGCGCAAGTTCTAATTCTAACCCCAACATATATTAAAAAAATATAACCTTGTTTAAGACTAGCTTATAACCTTGTAACGATCATACGTCTCCACAATTCCCTTTGTATTTCCAGTTCAAAAACTTCTAGTTCATTTAACTCAAACCAAGAAACTAAACAAGATTAACCAGCTATCCTAAAAGAAGAACACAACTAATTTATCCATTCAACTAATAACTTCCACACGAACCCTGATACTTTCAAGAATAACCAATCATATAAAATCAAGGGTTATATCCAACACTTACAATTACCCAACTATTAAATAAATAGCTACAACAAAGAACTATCCACCACTAGCAAATTCACATGAATCAACTAACATTTAAGAACATCAAGTTTCCATAAACTTTCCACATTCAATATCCTCTCGATATCCTAATCTTCGTAAATTCATACTAATTAATAATTCCACAATTAAGTTCTTATCACCACTTTGACCTATAATTGTCATTAACAACATTCAAATTCAAATCCTCACCACTACCTATACACCATCAAGACACTACGAATCCATTCCCACAAATTGTTTCACATGTATCTGGTATTATATCTAAGAGTATCAATCTATTCAATTATTCACCATTATCATAACTTGTCACAACTCTTAGTTCCTGACATTAATTCAGCAGCTAAATATACATATCCAACAGCTAGTCTCAATCAACAAAACTCATCTAATTAGGAATCCCGTAATGGTTTTAGGACACCTCTTACAAAAATAGGCATAACTCACTCATACGGAAACCAAATGAGACGATTTAAGTGGCTACGCGACCATTACTAAGTGATCTACTATTCTTATTAAGACACTAAAACCCAGAAACAATTAAAACGATCCCAAAATAGCCAAAACAGAAGGTTCGTTATGGATTTTTAAGACAGCCTGCTAGTATTTCACTATTTTGAACATAACTCTCTCATATAAACTCATTTTGGAGCGATTCAAGTGCCCACGTGATCGCGACTCGAAGCTCTAAAAATATCATGAGACACCAAAACCCCAAAACGACTCTAACTATTTCAAAAACAGCAACACAAATTCGGACAGAACAAAACAGAACCTCATTGTCGATCTTTATGACAGTCTACTAGTATTTTGAAGATAACTTCTTCATACAAACTCATCTCGGGGTGATTCAAGTGTCCACACGACCGCGACTCAAAGTTCTACAAATCTCAAGGAGACATAAGAACCCAAAAACAATCAGAACCATCCCCAAAATAGCCAAAATAGAAAGTTCAGTTTCGAAACTGAAATTTCAAAATCCACAATACCAAGTCTTATACTAGAAATCAAATAACCCAAATAACCAAACTACTAATTACGAATTAAACTCATATACTCTAATTAAATTCAAGTTGATGCTTAAATCTGATTTAAAAACCCCAAATCAATTTACAAAACCCTAACAGTTAAATTTGAAAGCAAAACAACAAAAGAGGAAAAAGTGGTTACCAACAATAAAGGGAGGAAGAGAAGTGGTTGCTGTTGGTGGTGGAACTCGTGGCTGGGCTTGGTTGTGCCGCCGCCGTGGGTGAGGGGAGTGGGACGTGAGAGAAGAGGGAAGAGAGGGATTGAGAATTTGAAGGTAAAAGATTATGAGGATGAAGAAAGAAATGGGGAAGGGGTATGTCGGTTTAAATGAGATAAGAATGGGTTTATTTTTAGCTTTGACCCGTTAAATTCTATCAAAGTCGTCTCGTCGTAAGACAATCTTATATAAGACATGCTGTAAGGGTATAATAAACGATTTACGAAATAAGTAAAATTTCGTAATTGGTTGTATGAATATTGCATTTAGAAATTTATTTTTCAATACATTATTTAAATTTATTTTTATAAAGATAAGATAGTAATCAATTAATAAAATATAATCAAAATACACTTTTATCGAAGTTCTCTTTATACGAATTTTATACATTAAATAAAATATACCTCTTTCTTGAAAATGTTAACAAATCAAATACTTCAGTCAATATTATCAAAGTAATAATATTATTACTCGAATTAACTTACTTAATAACCCCAATCAGCTTAATAAACTTATAATTAAACTTTATTCAATGTAGTATATTTCAAATCATGCCTCTATACATAGTTTGATCAATATTTGTTCCATTTGGGTCTTCATCTAATCTAACATTTGTAGCCATAGGTGTATTGTTGGTTTTAGCATTATTCAAGCCATATTTCTTGAGAAGTTCTTTTATATATTTTTGTTGGTGAATAAAGATACCATTAGTTGTTTGTTTAATTTGTAACCCAAGGAAGAAATTTAATTCTCCCATCATGCTCATTTCAAATTCAGTGCTCATAAGGTTGGCAAATTCTTTACACAGCAATTCATTTGTGGCACCAAAAATAATATCATCAACATATATTTGAACAACTAAAATATCCGAACCTCTATTCTTAAAGAATAAGGTTTTGTCAATTTTGCCTCTTACAAAGTCATTATGAATTAAAAACTTTGATAGTCTTTCATACCATTGCATAGGAGCTTGTTTCAAGCCATAAAGAGCTTTATCACGCTTGTAGACATGATCAAGACAAGAGGTATTTTCAAAGCCTGGGGGTTGTTCAACAAAAACTTCTTCATCAAGAAAACCATTTAAGAAAGCACATTTCACATCCATTTGATATAATTTGAAGTTCATGAATGCAGCAAAAGAAATTAAGATTCTTATAGCCTCTAACGTTGCTACCGGAGCAAATGTCTCGATATAATCAATACCTTCTTGTTGATTGTATCCTTTGACCACGAGCCTTTCTTTGTTTCTTACAATTATTCCATGCTCATCTAGTTTATTCCGAAATACCCATTTCTAACCAATTACCTTTTTGTGTTTTGGTTTGGGTTCCAAGTGCCATACTTTATTTCTTTCAAATTCATTCAATTCGTCTTGCATGGCTACGATCCATTCGGAATCCTTTAGAGCTTCTTCATGATTCTTGGGATTGAGTGATGATAGGAACGCAAAGTGTGCACAAAAGTTTCTCATTTGAGATCTAGTTTATGTTCCTTTATTCAAATCACTTATAATCAAATCAAGAGGATGATAACTTTGATATTTCCAAGGTTTGGGCACAAATTCTCTTGAGGGAACAGAAGTATGTTCTGGTTCATCAACTTGATCGTCATTCTATTCAGCTACTGGATTAGCTAGCTCTTCTGTGGGAACAGCTGGATTGGGAACCGATTGTTGGTTCTGAAGTACTGGTTGGATCTTGCATTTTCATTTCTTCTTCATCATTCTCTAGATTTGCAAGACCTATCTTAAAATTATTTGTAACCTGTTCACTTGACAAAAAGTTAATTTCATCGCAAATTATGTGAACGGATTCTTCCACGCTCATTGTTCTTTTGTTATAAACTCTGTAAGCCTTACCATGTGATGAGTAGCCAAGAAATACTGCTTCATCACTTCTTTCATCAAACTTCCCTATAATTCGTTTCCATTCACATGAACAAAACATTTGCATCCAAACACACGAAAATGGGAAATATTTGGTTTAACACCTTCAAGCAATTCATAGGGTGTCTTTGAAGTGATTGGTCTTATTAATACACGATTCAAAATATAACATGCAGTATTAAGAGCCTCGGCCCAAAAATTTCTAGGTAGACCACTAGCAATTAACATGGTTCTAGCCATTTCCTCTAAAGTTCTATTGTTCCTTTCTAATACACCATTTTGTTGTGGTGTTCTTGGTGCCGAAAAATTATGACTTAATCCATATTTATTGCAATAATTCAAGAAACTTGAATTTTCGAATTCTCTACCATGATCTGACCTTATGTGTATAATTTGATTATTGGTACATTTTTGTATTTGTTAGCGAAAGAAAAAAACTCATTAAAAGCTTCATGTTTACTAACTAAAAAAAAACTCCAAGTAAATCTACTGTAATCGTCAACAATAACAAACACATATCTTTTGCCACTACGGCTTTGTGTTCTTATAGGTCCACATAGATCCATATGTAATAGTTTAAGTGGTTTAGTGAGGGTCACAATATTCTTTGATTTAAAAGATGACATCACTTGTTTTCTTTTGGCTCAAGGATCACAAATTTCATCCTTAAGGAATTTTATAGCTGGTAGTCCTCTAACTACGTCTTTTGATCTTAATGTATTTATCAATGTATAACTGGCGTGACCTAGACGCTTATGCCAAAGAAGTGGGTCGTCTTCTATAACGCTTAGACACGTTAGACTGGTTTTGGGAACAGTGTCCAGGTCCACTACATAAGTGTTCCCTTTTCTGATTCCCTCAAGAACGATGTCTCCTGTGTCATCCTTAGAAATAATGCACTTTTTAGAAGTAATGTTCACAGAGTTACCTTTATCGCAAAATTGAGAAATGCTAAGTAAGTTATGTTTCAAATTTTCGACTAAAAATACATTATCGATAGCATGGTAACTTGACCTTCCAACCTTTCCTTTGGCGATTATCTCACCCTTCATATTGTCACCGAAGGTTACCGTTCCCCTATCATAGGCTTCAAGTGAAAGAAATTTAGATTTGTCACCCGTCATGTGCTTGGAACACCCACTGTCGAGATACCATAAGCTGTTCCTCCTCACTTGGACCTGAAAGAAATTAATGGTTAGTTACAGGAACCCAGACTTTCTTGGGTTCCTTGTCGATTTTGCATGAATCATTTTTCTTAATCAGAATGTTATCGACATAATTTCTGTTGGAGACAGTGTACTGTTCCCTTTTGGTGCACTGGTCCTCCAAATGGCCAGTTCCTCCACAGAAGGAACAGATTCTGTCACTAGGGAGATCAACGTAAGCCTTTTTCTTCTTGTTATTCTTGAAATAATTTTGGCGTTGTGAATTTTTACTTTTGGCATCTTGAATCCATTTGGGAGCAATTTTTATTTTCCCTTTTTCTCTTGAATTTAATTCAAGCTTATCATCATTGTTACGGTTGGATTCTAGATTCAATTTTAAATTTTGAAAATCATAGCACAAATCTTTAGTAGATGTATCATTCAATTCTTCATTTAAGCCTAATAATTTGTATTGCGATAACTCAATATTAAGAATAACATTTTTCTTTTTAATTATCTCCATATTTTCCTTTAGAATTATGTTTTGGTCCAACAAACCGAAAAATCTGTTTTAGACATCGGATTTAAAGGTGTTTATATAGGAGACATGGTCTTTGCTTAACTTGAGCTCCTTTTCTAATCGGAGACACTTCTCATTGCAATTTTCTAATCTATTCTGTGTCTCATTTAGCAACTCTATTAATTTATTTTTACTTAGCTTGGATAGATGGACAGAAAATGGATTAGAGATATGTATCTGCTTCCTTATGGGTTCCTTCTCCCTGCTTTCATGCGTAGCCATGAGACATAGGTTTGCTGTGTCTTCCTCTTCGGGAACAACAGTTTCATCATCACTTTCAGTCTTTCCCCATGCAGCGATCATGGCCTTGCGAAAGTCACTCTTGTTAAAGTTTTCTTTGTTCAACGGTCTTCTTGAATCCCTTGTCTTTCCCTTGCCCTTTTCATTCTTCCACATTGGCAATCCTTGATGAAGTGCTTGGTACTTCCACATTTGTGGCATTCAAGATTGGTTTCGTTCTTCTTTCTTTGTTGTTTCTTTGATTTGTATACCTGTTGTTCCTGAAGAACTTCTTGAATTTTCGTACCAGTAAGGCAGCTTCTTCCTCATCGGATTCTGACTCGTCCTGTTCCCCGGCTGCCAGGGCCAATCCCTTGTTCCTAGAACTGTCGGCTGTTCCCAAATATAATTCATGCGTCATTAGGGAACCAGCCAGCTCCTCTAGATTAAACTTTGTAAAATCTTTGGACTCTTGTATGGCAGTAACCTTGGCCCTCCAGCGCTCATCTTGAGGAAGGCTCCTAAGGATCTTCCTTACTTGTTCATCGGTGGGAATTATTCTTCCAAGAGAGACAAGTTCATTTGTTATGTTGGTGAACCTTGTGAACATCTCTTGGATGCTTTCCCTTGGTTCCATAACAAATCTTTCATATTTTGACATCAACAAATCAATCTTGGAACGTTGAACTTCATTTGTTCCCTCATTGTTGGAGTTAGTAATGGTTACCTCAAAATCTCCAATTTTCATGACTCTCCAAACTTGATAATTTTCCGCCTTGATGAAGATCTCCATCCTATTCTTCCAGTAAGTATAGAATTTTCCATCAAACATGGGTGGTCTTTGTGTAGAGTACCCTTCTTCATTCGCTCGTTCATAATTGACATTTTTTTGAACACCAGGATTCTGCCCTCAGGGTTTCCTGATTTGATGGGAACAGGGCTCTGATACTAATTGTAGACTTAATTATGAACGGAAACAGCAACAAGAGGGGGGGGGGGGGGGGGGGGGAATTGTTGTTGTTACTAGTTTAAGCGTTTTTGAGCTGTTTTTGCGGAATTGAACAAAATAAATAAAGCTTAAACTTAGAGCAAAACAATAAAAGAGACAAACGATTTTTACGTGAAACCTTCTGGGCCTAAACAGAAGGAAAAACCACGACCCCTCGGGATTTCTAAATACTCCTCTATGTTTAAGGCAATTAGTTACAATTACAATAAACACCTTACTTCACTCGAAGCGATTCAACTAGGCCAACTCTTCTCTTTCAAATTGCTTTACTCAAAGTGCCAAACTTAGCTTCATTAAAAGCTAAACTCTTCAATAGCTTCACTCAAAGCTATATAATTCCCCCTTAGACTCACCCGAGTCTAATTACAAATACTCTCAATAACCCTTACAAAAAGGATAAAATCTTAAAAATAAAGTCAATGAGTTGCTCAAGAAACTATTATGAGTTAATTGGAAACTTTCAAAACAAATTATACTTGTGGATTTTCAAAAATAATCGCATGAAAATAACAAAGTTCATACGTTAGATCATTAGCAACAACCGAATTCACTTGCTATTTATAAAAAAATAAAATCTCTAAGAAAATGGAATAATCCAATCCATTATTCCTTTATCAAAAAGATCATGGGAGTAATGTGGATTAATCAAACAGACGGTTATTTCCACAAGACTTGATTAAATCAAGCATACGGTTAAAACAACAATAACCGCTATTCCCATTTACTAATAATAGGTTCTGTTCTCTTTAAGCAGCAGTTTCTTCAATAGCAGTTCCTGTTCCAGTAATAACTGCTGGAACTTTTATGCTATTTATAGAAACGGTTAGACTTACTAAAAATAGGAATGGTTACATGCAAACTAATTATAGGAACGATAACCTATTTTCTAATATAAAGACCGGTTCTAAAATAATAATAATAGCTAAGACTTTTTCAACAACAGCTGTTCCTATATTTAGCAAATCCAATATTTACTAAATATAGATCCTAAAATAATGCTAAGTAAATACGAAAAATCATTTTGGAAAACCTTTTGCCAATTAACTCTAATAAATTATAATTGCAACAAATTAACTTTATTTAATACATCAACTAAAAATAATAATTAAATAGTAATTAGAATTTTCAGTGCACGTAGGCTGACTCCAGTTACGAACAGTGCGCTGCCTCTGAATTCCAGTTTAGCTAGAACATCCAACTTGGGAACAGTAGACTTCCTGTCTCCATTTTACATCCCAAGTGATATACTCTTCTAACATCTCTTGAATCCTTTTGACACGTACATTTCCATGAACCAAGCCATAGGCACTATCAACGATCATAATTACGACCGGATATTGACCTGCAGATAATCTTTAAAAAAAAATATTTGTTTAAATACAGTGTAGTCATCGTCAAAACTCAAGAGGTCCAACAGCAACCCATAATTCTGTTATGCTCGTTTGGTCCAAGACCACAGTGAAGGAATTTTATGGCAAGAGCATTTAATTTCATTTTCTTAAAAATCTTCTTTTTCAAATTCGGTTATGGGCTTGGGAACAATTTCATTATTGGAGTAAGTTGTGGTTACCTCAAAGTCTCCAATTTCGATGACTCTCTAAACCTGATAATTTTCCGCTATGATGAAGATCTCCATCCTATTCTTCCAGTAAGTATAAAATTTTCCATCAAACATGGGTGGTCTTTGAGTAGAGTACCCTTCTTCCATTCGCTTGTTCATAATTGACATTTTTGGGAACACCAGGTTTCTGCCCTCAAGGTTTCCTGATCTGATAGGAATAGGGCTCTGATACCAATTATAGACTCAATTAGGAACGGGGAACAGCAACAAGAGGGGGGGTGAATTGTTGTTGTTATTAGTTTAAGCGTTTTTGCCCTGTTTTTGCGGAATTGAATAAAATAAATAAAGCTTAAACTTAGAGCGAAATAATTAAAAGAGACAAACGATTTTTACGTGGAAACCTTCTACGCCTAAATAGAAGGAAAAACCACGACCCATCGGGATTTCTAAATTCTCCACTATGTTTAAGGCAATTAGTTACAATTACAATAAACACCTTACTTCACTCGAAGCGAATCAACTAGGCCAACTTATCTCTCAAATTGCTTCACTCAAAGCAACAAATTTAGCTTCACTAAAAGCTAAACTCCACACTAGCTTCACTCAAAGCTATCAAATTTCCCCTTAGACTTACCCAAGTCTAATTACAAATCTCTCTCAAAAACCCTTACAAAAAGGATAAAAATTCTCTAAAAATAAAATCAATAAGTTGCACAAGAAAATATTATAAATTAATTGGCAATTTTAAAAGCAAAATATCTCTTGTAGATTTCCAAAAATAAAAGCATGAAAATAACAAAGTTCATACGTTGGATACTTAGGAACAGCCGAATTCAATTGCTATTTATAAAAAATAAAATCTCTAATAATATGGAATAATCCAATCCATTATTCCTTATCCAAAATGATCATGGGAATAATGTGGATTTAAACTAATAGACGGTTATCTCCTTAAAGTAGGCATAAAACTTGATTAAATCAAGTACACTGTTATAACAACAATAACTGCTGTTCCCATTTACTAATAATAGCTTCTGTTCCCTTAAGCAGCAGTTCCCGTATCCTAAATTTTTGCTGCAGTTCTTTTTTCCAATGATAACTGCTGGAACTATATGCTAAAAATTGATACGGTTGAGCTTACTATAAATAGGGACGTTTGCTTATTACCACTAGTGGAAAAAACATCATTTCCTGCGGTTTTTTTGCCATTATTTGCTGCGGTTTTGGCCCCCAGCAATTGCGATAGCAGCAAATGTCGTACTTTAATTGCTGCGGTTCATAACCGCAGCAAATATGGGACTTATTTTCTGCGGTCATGGGCAAAAATCGCAGCAAATAAAGAGTGTCATTTGCTGCGGTCAAGGGCCAAAACCGCAGCAAATAACGCTCTTTATTTGCTGCGGTCATTGGAAAAAACCACAGCAACTACCTCTTTTTTTTTTTCTTTTTCTGTTTTATCTTTATAATAATGCAATAATAATACAATGTAATAACAGTGATTAATCCAATAATAATCACATTAATCAACATCATAATAATGCAATAGTAATAATAAACTCTCGCTCGTATATATAATATAATATTATGTACATATATATATATATATATATATATATATATATATATATATATATATATATATATATATATATACATTAAAGTATAAAAAATAATCTACTATAATTACAATTTATCAAGGACAAATATTAGCAAGATGCACGGCAATCTTGTCTTTTAATTCGCGCATCTCTTCACTTCTCAAAGGGCTTGTTTCCCTCGTGTAGGAATGCTAATAGATGATCGAATGCAACAAGAGGGGGGGTGAATTGTTGTGTATTAGGTTTAAGATTTTTGCCTCTAATTTTTGCGGAATTGTATCAATTAAAGAACAAAACTTAAAGTCAAAAACGAAAAGAAAAATAATAAAAGGAGACAAAGATTTTACGTGGAAACCTTCTTGGCCTAATAAGAACGAAAAACCACGACCCCCCGGGATTTCAAAATTCTCACTATGTTTTAGGCAATCAATTACAATTACATAAAACAAATATGCTTCACTTGAATCTTCTCTACTCTAGGACTATTTCTCATCTCTTCTTTTCTCCTTCTCTTTCTCTTCTCACGCTTCTCTTGAAGCTTCTCTATTCCCCTAGACTTCCCTTAAGTCTAGTTACAACAAAAACACTCAATTACCCTTACAAGGCCAATTCTTAAGAAGATTAAAATTAAGTAGTTGCTCAAGAAAAATATAATGAAGTAATTGGCAAATTCATGAACAAAATATTTTTCTTATTTTGATCTCACCTTAAGGACACTCTCATATGGATACTTCGCTTGAGCGTAGCTTCCCTCGTTTATAAAGGGAACAGCCATCAGTGCACTCAACCCACGATTTCCATGTAGTGCACTCACCCCATGACTCCATTTACTTACTTGCTCCCAAAGAAAATTGGGAAGTTATTGAAAGTAGAGGTGGAAAATGACTACGGTTCTTTTGTAGTGTTAATAGTACATGAGTCACTAGGAAGATCCTAAATTATAAGAGACTTGTTCAAAGTAGAGAATAAATCTCTTGGGTGTCCGAATTTATAGGAGACTAATTCAAAGTGAGGAATAAGTCTTCTCCATATTTTTAGGTGTTTAAAAAACTTTTTGCCAATTAATAAATTAATTTAAATAAGCAACTAATTAAACTTTTAACCTTTTACATTAACTAAAAACAGAAAACGTAACTTTCGTAACTTCCAGTCAATGTCTTCTTCAGACCTGTATCGTGGGGAACAGCGCACTATCTCCATCTATAACTTTCGTCAGGACTTTAACTCTAGGAACAGTAAACTGACTTCTAAAGCAATTGTCCAACTTCTTGGATATTTGAGACATGTACAACTTCCACGAACCAAGTCATAGGCTTCATCAACGATTAACAAAATCGGATATTCACCTACAAAACAATCTCTAAAACATGTTTGTTTATTTAGAAGTGAAGTCATCATCAAAACCTAAGAGGCTAATAAATTCCCCCTTTTTGATGAAGACAAACTTTATAAACAAACTTAAGTAAAATAGAGTAAAGCAAAATTCTTAGAGTATACTAGAGATTAAAGTAACTCTAAATAACTTAGTAAATTAACTCGTTACAATATAATTTACCAAGCACTCATAGTAGAATAATTTACTCCATACAAAAACATAACAAAAATAATTAAACTAACACAAAAAATAGTTTAAACTAACACAAATTAACAAATAATATGACAAATTTAGAACAATTAAACTTAACAGCACAGATCAACTTAGATAATGATATTTTAAGCCCTTAGCAGATCACAGTATGCTTAGCAGATCACAGTATGCAATAATTTCCATTAAAGAGCAATATAAATCAATCTATTATGGAGACTGTGTATTCACAACTTCTCTTAAGTTTGTGCATCTCTTCCCCCTTTTGTCATCAATCAAAAAGAATTGGGGGGCATCAAACCTCAGCACAAACCATATAGATTTGTCAGTGATGAAACCAAGAAGCAACAAATGAAAGTAAGTTCCATGAAAAGCAATTCAAATCTGCATAGAGTTAAGCATCACAGACCATGAAAATAAAAGCAAGAAAAGAAAATGTAGTAATTGTTCAACAAACAGATACAATTTTGTACCCAGATGGTACAACAACAGAAAGAGAAATTGTTTGATAAGTGTCACATCCAACAAATCATCAATGTATTCAGTCTGCACTTCAACAGTGTCCAACTTTGCACCAAGACGGTTTTCCATCAGGGTAAGTTGATCAACAATTGAGGCAAGAGAGACGCGAATTTCATCTTGAAAGGCAGTGAATTGAGACTGTAGATCAAGGAGCTTGGAGAGAATGGAATTTGAAGAAGCTACAGGAACAAAGTCAAAGTTAGTACAACCAATATTAGGTGAAGTGTGTGATTGTGGTGGTGGTGTAAACTGGATAGGTGACTGTGGTGGTGATGGTATTTGATGTTGTGGTGGAGTGCCTGGCTTGAGAGAGGAAGGTTCATTAGGTTTTGGCTCAGGTATGGTGTCACATGTGGTTTCATCAACCATAGTAGCCTTGCGTTTCGAGGCCAACCTCCTACTCTTCCTTATTGACTTAGCCTTTTTCCTCATAGCCAACACATTCTCTTCATCACTGGAATCACTATAGAGATTGTGAGGAACATTATCATCCAAGGCTTCTTTCTGTTCTTCCTTTTCCCCCTTACTTGCAGCTCCGTCCTGTTTCCCTGTTTTAGATGTTTCAATATTTTCAGAGGGAACAGAATCTTGTTCCTTTTCTTTCTTATTCTCCTTGTTCTCCTTTTCCTCTTCAACTTCTTCAGCCCCTTCTTCTTCAGAACCAACTTCTACAACCTCCTCATGCATCAATATCCCCTCATCATTCAATTTTAAATGCAAATTTTGTAAACATTTCGCACCAATTTTCATGTTGGGACCCATTGGGAACTCCAACCCTTCCAATGGGACCTCAAATTTTCTAAAAATCCAGGTTAGCAACCCTCCATAACCAATGAAACTTTTCTTTTCAATGCAGTTTGATAAATGAGAGATCATCAATGAAGGAAAATTTATTTTAATATGTTTTTCCATGCAGTAAATTAAAGTGGCGTCACGCAAACTCACTTAACTACGTTTTGAGTTTCGTGGTAAAATGAATCTGCGAGCAACATTGTACAACAATTTATGTATAGAAGACAGAACATTGTGACTGATCTTCCCCTTCTTTTGATCAATCTCTAAAAATTTTAGAATTGTTCGTTCATTTATGCCAGAAAATGCAATCTTCGACCCACTATAATATGTATCAAAACCAACATTGGGAACATTAAACCATTCCCCCAATAGAGCACTGTTAAATTCAATTTTAACATTTTTAATAATACAAGAACACATTCCACCATCAATAGAGAAATTTAATATAAATTCTCTCATTAAGTTTGGAAAAATGGAATTGTAACTGAAAGTGGACATCAATGATTCCCATTCTTGATTTTTTAAAATGTCATGCAATTTAGGAAAGTGAGTAGAATCATACCAATACTTATCCAACCCGAACCCTACTGTCATCTCCTTTGAAACTTCTTCGGCACTGTTTGGATCAACATGCTTCGAACGCTTAACTACTCTAGAAGATGAACCACCTTTTGGTGATGGAATCTTTCTTTTGGTACCTGTGGGTTCAGTGGAGTGTTTGGGTGATTCTTGTGTGGTTTCTGTTGGTGTGGGTGGTGCAGCATTCAGTAATGGTGGAGGAAGAACTACTCTTAGTGGTTTTGGCTGGTCTGGTGTACGGGATTTGGTAGTTTTCTTGCCGAATTTAGAGGATTTTGGGGATTTTATTTTTGAATTTTTGAAGGTGTTGAGAGAAGGGAGAAGGACGGTTTCTTGAGTGAGAGGTTGAGAGAAAGGTTTGGAGGAGTGTAGTGTTATGACGTAAAGGGAGGGAGTTTAAATGATTGAAGTGACGGTTTACTCCTTCAAGTCCCATCTCTTTATTGCCCTTTGCATTACTTGAGTGAAGAAAAAACCGTTTTCCCCCTTTTTTATTTTTTTTATTTTTTTTTATGAGTATGTTGGCTGTTTTTATAGAGATATGAAATAAAAATAATGAAAATAAAATAAGATAGTATTGAGATGAATTGTGATATGTGAGATTTTATATGAAGAGAATAATGAACAACTGCTTTGGTCTGACCAGATTAACACATGCAAATTAGAAGACATTCATGGTACAAACTTTATTAAGTGTTTACCTGATCCATTCAATAATTGATTTTCAATCAAGATATTGAGGTTGATTCCTGACCTTTTCATTCTCATGATGCTTCAATGGGAAATATATGCAACTAACTTTAGTGGAGCTTGATCATACCAAGTTCCAATCTCATCTTTTCATATTGTTCCCTTGGAATTGGTTTGGTCAGAATATCTGCAACTTGTTCATTAGTGTTAACATGCTTTAATATAATATTTTTGTTTTCTACATTATCCTTAAGAAAATGATGTCTAATATGTATATGTTTAGCTCGTGAGTAATGCACTGGATCTTTAGATATACATATGGCACTGGTATTATCACAATAAATAGGAATGCATTCAATGTTAATACCAAAATCTCTTAGTTGCTGTTTTATCCAAAGCATTTGGGAACAGCAAGCTGCTGCTGCTACGTATTCCGCTTCAGCTGTGGATAATGCAACCGTGTTTTGTTTCTTGGAACTCCATGAAACTAAACATGAACCAAGAAATTGTACCATACCTGATGTGCTTTTTCTATTAACTAGATCACCTGCATAATCTGCATCACTAAAACTTTTTAAATCATAAACATCACTTTTAGGATAAAATAGGGACAAGTCGTCTGTTCCCTTCAAATATCTTAAAATCCTTTTTACTGTTGTGAGATGTGATTCTTTGGGATTTGACTGGAATCTAGCACATAAACCAATACTAAAAGCAATATCAGGTCTACTAGGAGTTAGATACAATAAAGAACCTATCATACCTCTATACATAGTTTGATCTATATTAGTTCCATTTTGGTCTTCATCTAATCTAACATTTGTAGCCATGGGTGTATGGTTGGTTTTAGCATTGTTTAGTCCATATTTCTTAAGAAGTTCTTTGATGTATTTTTGTTGATGAATAAAAATACTATTTTCAGTTTGTTTAATTTGCAAACCAAGAAAAAAATTTAATTCTCCCATCATGCTCATTTCAAATTCTGTGCCCATAAGGTTGGCAAATTCTTTACATAACAAATCATTGGTAGCACCAAAAATAATATCATCAACATAAATTTGAACAACTAAAATATCATAACCTTTGTTCTTAAAGAATAAGGTCTTATCAATTTTCCCTCTTACAAAGTCATTTCGAATCAAAAACTTTGATAGTCTTTCATACCATTGCCTAGGAGCTTGTTTCAAGCCATAAAGAGCTTTATCAAGCTTGTGGACATGATCAGGACAAGAGGTATTTTCAAAGCCAGGAGGTTGTTCTACAAACACTTCTTCATCGAGAAAACCATTTAAGAAAGCACATTTCACATCCATTTGATATAACTTAAAGTTCATAAATGCTGCAAAAGAAATTAAAATTCTAATAGCCTCTAACCTTGCTACCGGAGCAAATGTCTCAGTGTAATCAATACCTTCTTGTTGATTGTACCCTTTGACCACGTGTCTTGCTTTGTTTCTTACAATTATTCCATGCTCATCTAGCTTATTCCGAAATACCCATTTCAAACCAATTACCTTCTTGTGTTTTGGTTTGGGTTCCAAGTGCCATACCTTATTTCTTTCAAATTCATTTAATTCATCTTGCATAGCTACTATTCATTCGGAATCCATTAGAGCTTCTTCGTGATTTTTGGGTTCAAGTGATGATAGGAACGCAAAGTGTGCACAAAAGTTTCTCAGTTGAGATTTGGTTTGTGTTCCCTTATTCATATCACTTATAATCAGATCAAGAGGATGATAACTTTGGTATTTCCAAGGTTTAGGCACAAATTCTCTGGAGGGAACAGTAGCATGTTCTGATTCAGCATCTTGATTTGCATTTTGTTCAGCTACTGGATCATCTTGGTCAACTGCGGGAACAGCTGGATTGGGAACAGTCCGCTGGTCCTGTTGTGCTGGCAGTTCCTGGATTTGGTCAGTTTCTCCTGCCTCTTCTTGTATTGGCTGTTCACCTGCTGTTCCTAGATCTTGCATTTTAACTCCTTCATCATCATCTTCTAAATTTGCAAGACCTATTTTAATATTATTTGTTTCTTGTTCACTTGTTGAAAAGTTAGTTTCATCAAAAATTATGTGAATAGATTCCTCTACGCACATTGTTCTCTTATTGTAAACTCTGTAAGCTTTGCTATGTGATGAATAACCAAGAAACACTGCTTCATCACTTCTTTCATCAAATTTACATATATTTCGTTTTCCATTCACATGAACAAACATTTGCATCCAAATACACGAAAATAGGAAATATTGGGTTTGACACCTTTGAGCAATTCATAGGGTGTCTTAGAAGTGATTGGTCTTATTAATACACGATTAAGAATATAGCATGCAGTATTGATGGCTTCAGCCCAAAAATTTCTAGGTAGACCACTAGCAATCAACATGGTCCTAGCCATTTCTTCTAAGGTCCTATTTTTCCTCTCTACCACTGCATTTTTTTGTGGTGTTCTAGATGCGGAAAAATTGTGATTTATACCATGTTCATTGCAATAATTCATGAAGTTTGAATTTTCAAATTCTTTCCCATGATCAGACCTTATGTGAACAATTTGATTATTGGTAGATTTTTGTATTTTATTAGCAAAAGAAACAAACTCATCAAAAGCATCATCTTTGCTTACCAAAAATAATGTCCAAGTGAATCTACTATAATCATCAACAACAACAAACACATACCTTTTGCCACTACGGCTTTGTGTTCTCATAGGTCCACATAAATCCATATGAATTAATTCTAACGGTCTAGTGGTAGTCACCAAATTCTTTGATTTAAAAGATGACCTCACTTGTTTTCCTTTGGCACAAGGATCACAAATTTCTTCCTTAAGAAATTTTATAGCTGGTAGTCCTCTAACTAGGTCTTTTGATCTTAATGCATTAATCAATGAATAACTAGCATGACCTAGTCGCTTATGCCAAAGTAGTGGGTCTTCTTCTATGACACTTAAACACGTTAGACTGGTTTTGGGAACAATGTCCAGGTCCACTACATAAGTGTTCCCTTTTCTGATTCCCTCAAGCACAGGGTCTCCTGTGTTGTTCCTAGAAATTATGCATCGTTCAGAAGTAAACTTAACAGAGTTACCTTTGTCACAAAATTGAGAAATACTTAGCAAAGTGTGTTTTAAATTCTCGACTAAAAATACGTTATCAATGGCATGGGAACTTGACCTTCCAACCTTTTCTTTGGCGATTATCTCACCCTTCATGTTGTCGCCGAAGGTTACTGTTCCCCCATCATAGGCTTGAAGTGAGAGAAATTTAGATTTGTCACCCGTCATATGCTTGGAACACCCACTTTCGAGATACCATGAGTTGTTCCCCCTCACTTGAACCTGCAAAGCAACTTAATGGTTAGGTACAGGAACCCAGTCATCCTTGGGTTCCCTGTCAATAATACTTGAATCACATTTCTTAATCCATATGCGTTCGACATAATTTTTATTTGCTTTGATGTGCTGTTCCCTTTTTACACATTGATTTTTCAGGTGTCCAGTTTTGCCACAAGAGGAACAGATTTTACTACTAGGGAGATCAACATAGACCTTTTTCTTTTTATTATTTTTATCATAACCTAGTCCTTTTTTACTTCTTGGTTTGGCATTTAGAATCCATTTGGGAACTTCATTTACTTTTCCTTTTAAATCAAGTTCATCTTTTAGATACTTATTTTCCCTTTCACATGATTCTAATTTTAATTTCATTTCTTGAAATTTCGTGCTAAACAAATGAGTGGATTTATCATTTTCATGCCATTTTAATCCTAGCAATTTGTTTAGATTCATTTCAATGTTAAGAGTGATGAATTCCTGCTTTATTTTCTATAATTGCTCTTTTAACATGATATTCTGATCTAACAAATCAAAAAATCTACTTTGCACATCAATCCTAAAGGTATTTAGATATGAAATATGATCTTTACTTAACTTAAGGTCTTTCTCAATTTGGAGACACTTAGCTGTTTTTTCTTCCAACTTCTCTTGTGTTTCCAAAAATAATTTAATTAATTTATCTTTACTTAATCTGAATAAATGTTTAGGAGAAGAACTAAAAGACATTACCTCTCTTTCCTTAGTCTCTTCATCGGATGCCATGAGACACAGATTTGCAATTTCTTCCTCTACTGGAACTTCAGTTTCAGCTTCGCTTTCGGTGTCGCCCCAAGCTGCAATCATTGCTTTGCGAAAATCTGTTCTGAAATTTCCCTTCTTTGGCATTCTTCCAGCTTCACTTGTCTTCCCTTTGCCCTTCTCATTCTTCCATTGAGTTTAATCCTTGATGAAGTGATCAGTACTTCCACATTTGTGGCATTCGAAATTTGTCTTCAAGTTAGCAGTTCCTCTTTCCTTATTATTTCTTTGGTTTCTATATCTATTGTTCCTAAAGAATTTTTTGAATTTACGTGCCAACATAGCAGCTTCCTCTTCACCAGCTTCTGATTCTTCACTATCACCCGCTGCCAGAGCCAGTCCTTTATTTCGGGAACTGTCAGCTGTTCCCAAATGCAGTTCGTGTGTCATGAGGGAACCAGCCAACTCTTCCAAATTAAACTTGGTGAAATCTTTCGATTCCTGAATGGCTGTGACCTTAGCTCTCCGGCGTTCGTCTTGAGGAAGACTCCTAAGTACTTTCCTGACTTATTCATCAATGGGAATGATCTTACCAAGAGAGACTAATTCATTCGTGATATTTGTGAACCTAGTGAACATCTCTTGAATGTTCTCCTAGGTTCCATGACGAATCTTTCATATTTGGACATCAGCAGGTCAATCTTGGATCGCTTCACTTCACTAGTACCTTCATGGGTAACTTTTAGCAGGTCCCAAATCTGCTTGGCAGTTTTGCAACCCATAATACGATTGTGCTCATTAGGATCAAGTCCACAGTGAAATAATTTAATAGCAAGAGCGTTCATCTCCATCTTTTGAAAATCTTCTTTCTCGTATTCAGTGATTGGTTTTGGATTAGTTTCGTTGTTGGAGTTTATGGTCGTCACCTCAAAATCTCCAATTTCAATAACTCTCCATACTTGGTAATTTTCGGCCTTTATGAAGATTTCCATTCTATTTTTCCAGTAGGTATAGAATTTCCCATCAAACATGGGTGGCCTTTGCGTGGAGTACCCTTCTTCCATGCGTTCGTTCATCTTCAACATCTTGCCAAGGAATAGGATACTGCTCTCAGGGTTTCCTAATTAAAAGAGGAACAGGGCTCTGATACCAATTGTAGGAATGCTAATAGATGATCGAATGCAACAAGAGGGGGGTGAATTGTTGTGTATTAGGTTTAACATTTTTGCCTCTAATAAAAGGTTTAACATTTTCGCCTAATAAGAACGAAAAACCACGACCCCCCGGGATTTCAAAATTCTCACTATGTTTTAGGCAATCAATTACAATTACATAAAACAAATATGCTTCACTTGAATCTTCTCTACTCTAGGCCTATTTCTCATCTCTTTTTTTCTCCTTCTCTTTCTCTTCTCACGCTTCTCTTGAAGCTTCTCTATTTCCCTAGACTTCCCTTAAGTCTAGTTACAACAAAAACACTGAATTACCCTTACAAGGCCAATTCTTAAGAATATTAAAATTAAGTAGTTGCTCAAGAAAAATATAATGAATTAATTGGCAAATTCATGAACAAAATATTTTTCTTATTTTGATCTCACCTTAAGGACACTATCAGATGGATACTTCGCTTGAGCGTAGCATCCCTCGTTTATAAAGGGAACAGCCATCAGTGCACTCAACCCACGATTTCCATGTAGTGCACTCACCCTATGACTCCATTTACTTACTTGCTCCCAAAGAAAATTGGGAAGTTATTGAAAGTAGAGGTGGAAAATGACTGCGGTTCTCTTGTAGTGTTAATAGTACATGAGTCACTAGGAAGATCCTAAATTATAGGAGACTTGTTCAAAGTAGAGAATTAATCTCTTGGGTGTCCGAATTTATAGGAGACTAATTCAAAGTGAGGAATAAGTCTTCTCCATATTTTTAGGTGTTTAAAAAACTTTTTGCCAATTAATAAATTAATTTAATTAAGCAACTAATTAAACTTTTAACCTTTTACATTAACTAAAAACAGAAAATGTAACTTTCGTAACTTCCAGTCAATGTCTTCTTCAGACCTGTATCGTGGGGAACAGCGCACTGTCTCCATCTACAACTTTCTTCAGGACTTTAACTCTAGGAACAGTAAACTGACTTCTAAAGCAATTGTCCAACTTCTTGGATATATGAGACATGTACAACTTCCACGAACCAAGTCATAGGCTTCATCAACGATTAACAAAATCGGATATTCACCTACAAAACAATCTCTAAAACATGTTTGTTTATTTAGAAGTGAAGTCATCATCAAAACCTAAGAGGCCAACACCTCGGAATGTCGTTTAAAATCTATATATAATATTAAAATAAAAGATTAATATTAACATTAGATTATACCAATAATATATTTGATTAAGAACGTAACAAATACTTACGGCATCTATATTTTCGACTCCAAAGTCCTTCACGGAATTTATAATATCGTCCATAAACTTCAGCGCGTATTAGCCGCAGTCAACGGAAGAAGAAGGTTGTTGAAAGCACTAAGAGATAATAGATGTTAGTGTCAAAAACGGTTAAAAATGCATAAAATCGCAACTTAACACGTAAATTGTAGAATATGACTATGATTTTAAATTCTAACAACTTCTACACAATAATATATACCAAATAGTGTTGTGCACCCAGTTTCGTGCAAAACAAACATAGTTTGAGCTACTTTACGCGTGCAATTGACAAAAACGCTTAAAAACCATTAAAATCGCAACTTAACACCTAATTTCTAGCATATGACTATTATTTTCAAATCTAACCATTTCAACACAATAATATATGCCAAATAGTGTTGTGTGCCAAGTTTCGTGCATAACAAACCATGTTTGACTTACTTTACGCACGAAATTGACAAAAACGCTTAAAAACCCTTAAAATCGCAACTTAACTTCTAATTTCTAGCATATGACTATTATTTTCAATTCTAACCATTTCAACACAATAATATATGCCAAATAGTGTTGTGTGCCAAGTTTCGTGCATAACAAACCATGTTTGAGCTACTTTACGCGCAAAATTGACAAAAACGCTTAAAAACCCTTAAAATGACAACTTAACACCTAATTTCAAGCATATGACTATTATTTTCAATTCTAACCATTTCAACACAATAATATATGCCAAATAGTGTTGTGTGCCAAGTTTCGTGCATAACAAACCATGTTTGACCATTTTACGCGCGAAATTGACAAAAACGCTTAAAAACCCTTTAAATCGCAACTTAACTTCTAATTTCTAGCATATGACTATTATTTTCAATTCTAACCATTTCAACACAATAATATATGCCAAATAGTGTTGTGTGCCAAGTTTCGTGCATAACAAACCATGTTTGATCTACTTTACGCGCGAAATTGTCAAAAACGCTTAAAAACCCCTAAAATCGCAACTTAACTTCTAATTTCTAGCATATGACTATTATTTTCAATTTTGACCATTTCGAAACAATAATTTATGCCAAATAGTTTTGTGTGCCAAGTTTCGTGCATAACAAACCATGTTTGAACTACTTTACGCGCGAAATTGACACAGCAGCAAACTAGTGACCAGACCACCTTGCACGACATGTGGAGACCAAACCTATGCATCCAGAATCTTGTGTAGATCCCATTTGTCCACGCACTCTTTTCATTGCGCTGAAATGCATGGGAAAAGTAATACTATTTATATATATATATATATATATATATATATATATATATATATATATATATATATATATATATATATATATATATATATATATATATATATATATATATATATATATATATATATATATATATATATATATATATATATATATATATATATATATATATATATATATATATATATATATATATATATATATATATATATATATATATATATATATATATATATATATAGCTTAATTAAATCAAATTGGTAAAATAATTAATATTACGTACGTATTCAACAACGATTTGAATCTTGTGTTGCGAAGTGGGCTTAGAGGTTTTTGTAATGAGTCGAAGACGTGCACAGTGTTCGTTAAAGGACAAATGATCAAAAGTATCCAATGCAAACTACAAACACAAATTTAAAATCAACAAATTAGAGATTAGGTGACTTTAAAAATCAAAAGATAAGTTCAATTTAAATAATAAAACTTACTCTTCCCAATATGGAGCCAGAATGAATGTGTGTTTAGATGCAAGTGAGTTAGTCAAAGCAGTCTCAATGTATGCTCTGACCTGATCTGGATCATTTCTACATTTACTACCCAAAATCGACTCCGGACAAAACCATCCAATTTGTATTGGAAGTTCGCAAGAATTTAGCTCCTCGTAAGCCGCAAGAAACTCACAAATAAGAGAATTTTGTTAGTAATTCGGTCATTAAAACAATTAAACGAACAACAATGCCTAACTTGTAATATAATGAACATCACCTCATGTAGACATGGAAAAGAGCTACGTTCAGCATCTCTCCTCTCAAAAATTGCCCGATGTCACTAGGACCAATAATTACAAACGGGCTCTCTATAAAGCAGTATTGCTCCTTCAGCAGGGGCAAAATGATTGGGTCCTCCTCACTTATGCGAGATGCACAATAATGCAGCCATTTGCAATCTTGAGAGAGATCTTTTAGCTCCTCATCAGTCAAAATTGGAGTGCTTGGCATCGACTTTGACCCAGTCGACACCTTTGCTGAGGAACCGACCTCTCTCCAAGATCTCTTTGGACTCTTTTGCTATTTCAATTTATACAATTAAATTAGTGTGAGCATGCAATTAAAAAAATAAAAATAAAAAATAAGGTACAAATGATTCTTACCATGTTAGTGAATCGGACCCAAGCATATGGCCATGTGATGAAACTACCTAGAGTGTCTGATAGTTTCTCAAGGCTCTATGCTGGCTTTGGAATTGGGAGTGAGAAATCTTCAAACCCCTTTACAATAGTCTCCACGGCCACACTGATGTGGCCACTTGTAACAGGCATTGAATGCACTGTTTGGCCCTCTTTATTTGGCTGGGCCACACCATATGCAACCTCAGTTAAGTCGCCATCACTAGCAACACCTAACTGAGGCAGCAAAAGAGAACAAGGAGTCGCCTCCTGAAAAGTGTGTCGTTTAGTATAATAAGCATCATAAAAAAATATTAATTACGCGTTGCAATTTAAATTAATAAGTGCTTATATATTTAAAAACTATGTACCTGTAGCACTGGCTCCGGATTTTGAGAAAAAAAGTTTATGTTCTCCGGTGTGGTATTTTCCCCTTCAGGGGTATTAATAATGAGCTGGGGTGCTACGGGGGTAATGGGCTCGGGTGTTGGCTCGACCAAAGCGTTAGAATCCCCATGTTGACTTTCCTGATCCTCGACAATCAAGTTTGCCAAGTCAACAATAGGTGCTCCCATCTTCTGCAACACGGCGGCCAGCTTGGCGAGAACGTCCTTCGTAATCTCCGCTCGGAGGGTTGCTGCTTCTTCCCGCAGTGCCGTTCGGGATTGAGTAGCAACACACTCTTTGCCGAATGCCTTCTGTAACCCCACGCGGACGCCTCCTTTTCCGACTACCCGCCCACCGTGGTGTCTCCCTAAGACCATATGCAATGCGTCCACATTGCCTCTTGGGGTGAACCCCCCCGTAGCTTCTTTTTCCTTCCAGCCCATCTGTTCAAATAAAAAGTGACATATATAGCAATTAGTATAAGTACATCAAAGCCAAAGAATACAAAACAAATGAAGAATATACTTAATAATTTCAAAACTCACCACAGCATCAGCAACCTTCTTCGTTCCCGGATAATTAATGGTAAATTTACCACTTGCATCTCGGGAATGAAGCCCGCAATACCAATCACGCACCCGATCTCCAGCAAGATTCATGGATGCGGAGGTAGTCGTAGATGAGGGCGTGGATGAACTTTGATTGGGGTATAAACCCGCATCCACCCACTCTTTTCGGACCTCATCGTACGTTTTCTGGCCTAAGCGATGGTAAAACTTCCTTTTGCTTGCAGAATCAGAAGCTTTACCACGCTTTTCCTAATTAATCAATAGAAATCGAATGTCATGTATTAGTTTAATGACTGAATCAAAAGAAGTAAATTCAAATTGGTAAACTATAATATAATATGAAATACTTACAACTTCTATGGGAGTTGTTCTTCTGGCAACAAAGGCCTCCCAATCCCTCTTCGTTATGTAACCCCATATTTCGTAGGGCATCTTCGAAGGTGCTTGCTCTCCACCTTCGTTTCCCGTTTTGACCTTTTTGGTCGTACGGGCACGGCTCTTCGTAATCCAGCCAGTTACTAGCTTGGATTTGAAATCTATGTATCTTTCAGCAACAGCTGAAAGAAACACGTTCTTCTTGTCCGTATCACTCTCGATGTGGAAAAGATTCTACAAAAAAAAATTATATTTATTACTATCAATCAAATTAATTTTAAAATGAAAATAAATGAGTAAAAATAGTAAAGTTGCTTACCACAGTATCATGCCATAGAGAGTTCTTCAAACCCTCTGGAACCTCGTTCCATGCATGCAATATGGAAAGCTTGCGGATACATAGACCCACTTGTTTTCCATATTGCCTACGCCATTTTCCGCAGGGTTGACCCAATGCATTGTATTCCAAATGCATGGGTTCTGTGACTTTGAGGTTTTTTGTAGGACCTCGCCCTTTTCTTTTCTTACTGCTGGTAGTGGTGAGAGCATCCATTGGTGGGGCGTCTTCAGTTTCAAAATCATTGTCAATCGGTGGAGCATCTTCAGCCATACGCTCGTATCTCACAATTTGGTCTTCTTCGCTGTCATTACTACGATGCTCATTATCCGAGGTCTCAATCTCGGGGACAATTTCGTCTCTGAATAAATGCATTGTATATCAGTACCTGAAAGAGTATGAATAGAAATATATTAGAACATAAGCTAAGTAATATTAAGAATATGGCAAACAATTCTAATACGTTCAACACAATAATATATAACAAATAGTGTTATGTGCAATGTTTCATGATATTGAGGCCTAAACCCACGTCGAAGTATGTGCTCCCTAAGGATATCAACACTATCTACCTTTGATACATTGCCACAACTGACACATGGGCAATAAAAACCAACTCCCCCCCTTCCTAACTTGATGTTCAACCGCAATACTACAAAATTCTAATACGCCATCAATAAATTCCGACGATTAAATGCTTCCATACATCCAAGAACGATCGTTTGTCATCCTAATTAGTGTGATTAATTGATTCAAAACAAAACAATAATTAATAATATTCATATAAAAACAATAAAAATTAATAATTAATAATGTTTTTTAAGATTGTTAATGATGACTTGTAGGTGATTACTTTATAACTATAATTGGTCACTTTAGAATTGCTACAAATTATTTGAAGGTACTTAAACTCTTTGAATATAATAATCTTTCTAAAAATTTTTAAAAAAATAAACTTTAAAGTTATAATTGACTTTAATATACATCAAATTATATAACCTAATAATGATCTTATTTGAAAATTTATGATACTAGCTACAAACTAGACGTAGAGTACAAACAAGCATAAGTCCAATTCACCCTTAAAATCCGGTCTAGTGGCTTATCAATGAACTCCAACAACAACATAAACGAATCATACAATATTAAACGAACAAGAAACTTAAAAATTAAAAATACTTTCTGAACAAAAAATTATTTACTCCACAAATAATAATATACTAGTATTATTTATCAACTAGGAGTATTATTATTTTGTATTAACTATATATTAGAAATAACATGAAAAATAAGAATGCAATATTAATATTTTCATATTAAAATTTCACCTATTTCCCTAACCCTCAAGCAAATAAATACAATCATTAATATACTAGATACTCACTTCAATTCAAAACAATTATTTCATTTATGTAAAATCAGTATTTTATGTAAAATCTATAAGTTGAAACATAGTAAAGTAAAATTTTATTTAATTCGTTAAAATTTAAATTTTATTAATATTAATTTTTAATAATTTTTAAAACATACACAACTAAAAATATTTAAAATCGAAATAATTAAATCAGATAAATTGTGAAAAACAAATATGACAACAACAAGAACAGAAGCAAATTTAAGCATTTAGACAACAACAAGAACAAGAACAGAAGCAAGGATTTACAACAACAAGAACAACAAGATTATATTCGATTTTTTACAACAAGAATAAGCAACAACAACAACAACGTAACAAGATTTTTTACAAGAACAGCAACAACAAGAAGATGAACAGAAACATAATTATATTCGATGAACAGCAACAAGAACAGCAACAAAATTCGAAGTTGGTTCAAAATAAAAATAAGGTAATTAATTTAGGTTTTTTTAGATATTTATCACATGTACAGTAGATGAACAGAAGCAACAAGAACAGCAACAAAACAGAAGAAACAAGTAGGTTTATGAAAATTCGAAGTTTGATGATGAACAAGAACAGAAGCAAGGATTTACCTTCAAAACACAAGTTTGATGATGCACAGTAGATGAACAGAAGCAACAAGAACAGCAACAAGTTTGTGAAGACGAATAGCAACAAGTTTGTGAAGATGAACAGCGAAAAGTTTGTGAAGATGAACAGCAACGAACACAAATGAAGATGAATAACAGCAAATGAATAAAACAGCGTTTGTGAAAATGAAGATGAACACAAGAAACGAACACAAATGATCTTGATGCTTAATCTTATACGTCTGTGAAGATGTAGAAGAGGAACGAAAAACAAATGAAGATGAAGCGTTTTTTCAATGAACAACTGTACTGTATAACGTATTTGAGAAGATATGCGAAATAAAAAGAAACTGGCGGGTTTTTGTCCAACGGTCATTTGCTGCGGTTCACAACAAAACCGGAGCAAATAATCTAATTTTGAAGGGTTATTTGCTGCGGTTGTGGAAGAACCAGAGCAATTAAGCTAATTTTGAAGGGTTATTTGTTGCGGTTGTGGAAAAACCACAGCAATTAATGCATGATGCTAGGGTATTTGCTGCGGTCAAAGGGTTAACCGCAGCAATTAGAGTATTTTTTTTTTATACGTTTTCCTATTTTTTGCTGCTAATACACAAAAGCCGCAGCAAATAATGAGCAGCAAATACATTTTTTTCCACTAGTGTACTAATAATAGGGATGGTTACCTATTTACTTATTTTAGGAATCGGTTATTCTAAACAATTAGGAAAACCGGCTGCTGTTCCTATATTTAGTAAATTGCATTTACTTACTAAATATAAGTCCTAAAAGAAATTTAATTAAAACGTTAGTTACTTTTAGAAAAAGCTTTGCCAATTAACCTTAGTAAATTATAATTGCAACAGATTAAATTTATTTAATACATTAACTAAAAATAGTAATTAAAAATAAATAATTAGAATTTCCAGTTAACGTAGGCTGACTTCATCTCAGGAACAGTGCGCTGTCTCTGAATTCCAGTTTTGCTAGAACATCCAACTTGGAAGCAGTAGATCTGTTGTCTCCATTTTACATCCCAAGCGATATATTCCCCTAGCATCCTTTGAATCCTTTCGACATGTATGTTTCCATAAACCAAGTCCTAAGTGCTATCTATGATCATAATCAATATCGGATATCAACCTGCACACAATTTCTAAAGACATATTTGCTTAAATAAAGTGTAGTCATCATCAAAGCTCAAGAGGTCCAACATTAAGCGTGCTTATTGTGGAGCAATCTTAGGATGGGTGACCTCTTGGGAAGTTTTCTCGGGCGTGCACGAGTGAGGCCAAAGTGCGCTAGAAAGACTTGCTTGGTTTGTGGGGCAAGACTACAGTCTCCATGAGTAGTCACCGGCGGTCCAAGGGGTCGGGGTGTTACAAATGGTATCAGAGCAACCTTGCGACAGTGGCTGATTGTGTTAGTGCACCTAGCGGGGGAAAAGATCCTGAAATTACGATCCAACGAGGACGTTGTATTCCTAACTGGGGATGAGTGTAATACCCCAAATTTAGTTTGAAAAAGGATTGATAGACTACTCATATTAACAAGGTGCATTTTCTTTACATGGGAGCTCATTTGCTAAGTACTCCATAGTTAAGCGTGCTTGTTGTAGAGCAATCTTAGGATGGGTGACCTCCTGGGAAGTTTTCTCGGGCGTGCACGAGTAAGGCCAAAGTGCGCTGGAAAGAGTTGCGTTGGTTTGTGGGGCTAGTCTATAGTCTATGAGTAGTCACCGGCGGTCTGAGGGGTCGGGGTGTTGCATCACCTAGCCAAGTTTTGCCAACAAAAGAATGAGTTATGGCTTAAAAAATTATAAATCTTTGCTGGAAAGTATCTTAAGGATGGCCATACTCAAGGATCTTGATTACAACATTTAAAAAGACATTTAAAAAAAATTATAAGGCAAATTAGCTTGCTTCCAGATTTGAGAGGTTGAACTTAAGCAGCTAATAGATTAATTTGCTTGTTTTTATTCTTTCCTTTCTTGTTTAGAACTAGAACTTTAAATCCTATGTAATACAAAAGGTAAATTAGCTTGCTTTTGTTATTTCCTTTTCTATTTTTATTTATTTAGTAGTTACTTTTATTAATCATGTTCTTTGTGTTAGTAGTGATATTGCTCAATTTAAATAGCAGTTTGCTCATTTGGATGAAAATTGTGGTCGAAGTGGACCAGTCATCCCTCTAGACAAAAAAATATCTTCCTCCTGAGGTGTGCCTAAAAATCTTTCTCGCCTTGAGTGATTTTGATGTCAATTTTTTTGCATTTTCCCGTAGTCACACCTTGTCATTTTTTCAGACAATATCCTTGTACATTTGATTTACTTACACTTCTAACATACCTCTTTTCTTTTCACTGCCATCTTACCTCGTACTTTTCCTCTTGCTTGCTATGTGTTGACGGTTCATCTATCAAATCGGCAAAGTGTTTGTTTCAAATGTGTGGAAAATCTTGAGTATTATTGTAAAGAATGAAAAAAGAGCCAAGACTGTTTTAACAAAGTTCTTTTCATACAACAAAGTACATCCTTCATAGCCAACATACAGGTTCCCTGATTTTGCTCAGCATTGCAAAGTTGATGAGCAATGGAGTATTATATAGTCACGAAACATTAAAAGCAAAATATTTTGCACCTGAAAGTGCATTTAATAGAAGAGAGCTCAATAAATGATATTACATATATCTCAAAATTGCCAGTAAAGACAAAAAACACAATTATGCATTGTAGATATTTGAAGTCTAAATCAAACAATAATCATCCATAACAAGACAAGTGCCTAGCACATATAAGGACTTCAATGTTTATCCATGTCTTACTTGAATTATTCTACGTATTATTAACTTTACATCTCCGGGCCTTGCATCGTTCATCCTTTACCACACATTAACATTGGAATATTTTCATTTGCTTTATTCTTAATAGAAATGTATAAAACCGTATTATTATATTTGATAGTGTATAATGGGGGAACACATGTGTAGTTAGGGCTGCACATGGACCGGTCTGGTCTACGGTTTTTTTTATTTTTTTTATATTTTTTTAATTGAGAATCTAAGATAAACGATAATGTGTAAACAAAATACATCACCAAATCCGAAACATTAAAAATTTTCAATAGTTAAGTACATCACTAATTTTATAATATAGAACATAAAGTAAATTCATAGTAGTCAGTAATCAGCACTCAGCAATAGCGACTTCATCCATGAATAAGCATCATTGCATCAAGGAACGTCAAAAACTAAAGGAGCCAAATTGATCTTCAATAACTCTATACAATAAAAAAAAACATCAAAAGTTATGATTTTATAAAATAAACATAATACTAATCATGATATGAAAGATCACATATCGTTCTCTAGTTTTGCTATATCCTCTAAGCACTCCTCAACTTTTGGAGAAGAAGCACGAAGCCAATCTTGACAAGAAATAAGAGCTTCTGCCATCTTTGGACTTAATGAACTTCGAAATGAATCTAGAACTCAACCTCCAGTGCTAAAGGCACTTTCCGATGCAACTGTGGATACAGGAATGGCTAGCACATCACGAGTTACAAGAGAAAGAATGGGAAACCTTGAACTATTGTTTTTCCACCATGTCAAAATATCAAAGCCATCTCCATCTTCTTTTGTAACCTCATCTAAATACTTCTCCACCTCTGTTTAGTCAATTCCCCATCCTTACGAGACTCTTTGAGTTTTTTAATTTTAGATCTCATAAGTCCTTTTTTTGGAAGACTAGGTTCTACATCTTTCCTAGAACTTGAAGCACCATCACTTTGGTTCGTTGTTGTGGATGTGGAATGAAAGCCATGGTATTCATCATATAAATCATAAAGGGCATTCTTTACCCGCATAAAAACTACAGATTCATCATTATTTTTGTGTACGTTTGTCTTATCCCAAATTCCCAGTTTCCCATTTATATCTAGGATCAAGTACAGCAGCAACATATAGCATAACATTTAGTTTTTTAGGATCCCCCCAATACTTATCACACTTCTCTTTCATTCTCCTTGCCATTTCCTTAAACTCATAATCAGGACTTTCACACAATTCTTTTAGCAAACAATCAACATCAGTTATACCATCAAAACAACCATTACAAGTAACATGTTGTGAACCAGACACACGCGAAGTTAAATTATAAAGCACTTCTAATAATTGAACTAATTTCTTCACTTGGTCCCAATCATCAGTAGTAGGCTTTCCTAAATCATTCCCATAACCACAGGGATCTAGAAGATGCTCATGAAAATTTGGATCTTCCCCATCATACCTCTCAAATGCCAATATAAACTTCAAAGTAATGCTTAACATCAAATAAGTTGAGTTCCACCTTGTGACCACATCAAGAGACAACATGTTTTTTGATGGAATCTTCTCATCCGAAACACACTTATAAAACTTTTCGATTCTAGATGGAGAAGATAAAATAAATTTAACAGCACCTCGAAATCGACAAACAGCATCAGTAACTAATTTAAGACCATCATTAACCACTAAGTTCATGATATGAACAATACATCTTACATGCAAATATTCTTCATTCAACACACTAGTTCCCCACGTTTTGACTCTTGTTTTTAAATAAGAAATTTCATTGTCATTAGAACAAGCATTGTCAACAGTAATGGTCATCACATTTTCAAGACTCCAAGCAAGCAAACATTTCTCAATTGCCTTTCCAATGGCCTGACCTTTATGACTTGATATTGGACAAAAGCTTAAGATTCTTTTATTTAACTTCCAATCATTATCAATAAAACATATCGTAACAATCTTTAGCAACAGTCATTCTAGAAAGAACCACAAACTTATTTTGCATCTGTGAGCAAAAGTACCTAAACCCCTGGGCTTCAACAAATCTAAAGGGAAGTTCATCAAAAATTATCATGAACGTTAAGCCTTTCCTACAAGCCTCATAGTTAAACATCCATCTCTTTATGTGAGCTTCTTGTTCCCCTTGTTCATTAGCACTTGATTGAAAACTCAATTGTGTTTGAGTAGCATTTGATTTGTTATTGAGTGAAAATCTAGGACACTTACTTAAATGTGCTCTATAAGTACTAGTCGCATTTACTCTAGGATTGCACTTATATTCACGACCAAAATAGTTGCAGTTACATTTCTTTTCCATATTTTTGTTTGTAAATTTGGTGAAGTGATCCCATATGTCGGATCTTGGTTTCACAAGCTTCCTCCTTTGTTTGCTCATAGCTTTGTCGTTTTTGATTTCATTACCATTCTGATCATCCACTTCATTTTCATCACAAACTATAAAAGGTTCATCCAACGACATCTACAATTGAAAGAGATTATATGTGTTATTTTCTTTTATTCTGATTTACACCAATGGAAATACTATGCTATTTTTTTTATGATTTTGAAACCCATTTTGTAGATACAAACAAAGGTCTGTACTGGACAGATAATACTATACCACCATGCAGCACAATTAAATCCTCACCCACAATTAGGAGTAACAAAACAAAATAAAAGTTCAATCTCAAGAATCCCCAAACAAAGAAAACCTAATTAATTTTTCACAAAAATTACAAATTTTACACCTCCCAAACTTTTCAGATTTTAATCAACCCAGAAAATAGAGATTCAACAGCATTTCATGAAATTCAAATTCCATATAATATTTGGGGTACTTTTATCAGCCTCATTTTTCACCATTTTAAGAATAGCTCTAAGATTTATCGATCTAATAGTCTATTTTTGGCCGCTTTTAGCTTCAACGGCTTTATTTTTAACGGTGGTACTTGTGTTCAGTCGTGTATCACCATCGGCTACCAATGGTCCATAACAAAAACTAATAAAAAAAACTGAAGGAGGACATTCAACATATTAACATTTTCTTGCATTTTCTTAGGATTAACATAACAACCAGAAGCAATCCATTCGTCCATAACCACCATAAGCAATCCATTCATCTTCGAATTTAAACAAAAACTGATGAAAAAACCCTAAAAAATAAAAAAATCAACCAATATACTTACATTACGAGATTCTACAATTGATTCGTGGTGAAGTGTTGAAGGAGGAGCGTCGAAGCTTCGAAGAAGCACAGAAGCACAGCACAGCTTCAGAATCTTCAGAGATTAATCGAGGGAGAAATCTAGGGAGAAGGAGAAGGAAGAAATCGAAGGAGAAGGAGAAGGGATCGAGGGAGAACGAGAAGGAACAAGGGAGAAAACTGGAGAAGAGATCAAGGGGAGGGAGAACTTCAGAATCAGAGGCTCAGAGCTTCTATTGATTCATAATGTTATAAAAGTAACATACTAACATTTAAAATTTTAAACAAAATGGAAATTACGAGTTTCGGTCTACGGTTTACTGTTTCACCAGATGGAATTTATTACGGTTTTCCGGTCCGGTTTGGTCTGAAAATTTTAAAACCGGGACCGGACCGGAAACCGTTTTTTTTAATTAAAAAAAACCGGACCAGACCATTTAGACCGTAGACCAGATTAAATATTTAAATTATAGTTTGGTCCGATTTGGTTTATGGTTTAGACCAAACTCTATTCAGCCCTATACGTAGTACACGACCCCACAACTGGTAAAAAAAAAAAAAAAAGTTAGCCAAATCTAGAGGAAAACATTTGAGAAAAATGAGCAAGCATGCAACATAACGCCACCATGATCTAATTCAATTTAAGTAATATAATTTAAATGAATACGATTGATTATATATATTTCTTATTAAAAGATATGAAGAGAACGAAAAAGATTGTTATTGCGGAAAGAATAATCTTATTTCCTAAAACATAGTATGAAAACAAGGAAGGTGAGAAGAAGTAGGTTCACATTATGTGACAAATCTGTATTCAACCAAAAACTCTTCGTCAATAGTAAAATCAAAATGACGTCATTCCATTCCTCATTTTTTTCCAAACACGTGCATAATTATTTAATGAACATTAAACATTTTCCACTTGTTATAGTATGACTGTATGAACTTTCGTAGAAGCTGGTGATGTATTAAGAAAATGGAATCAAGCAAAAAAAAACAAATTGTATAAAAATAAAATAAATAAAAAAGCAAAGAATTTGAAAAATCTTTGTCATTCTGTTTAGTCTCATGGACCCATCAACTGCCAAGTTGATCTTTAGGTTCATGCACCATTTTTCACTATATATATATATATAGTTCCTTCATTTTCTTCCATAAAAAGATTACCAAATTTGAACATTCTCACAAATAACCTGAATCTTCAATAAAAATAAACATTTCAAAAGAATATATTTCGAGTTTTTTTCTCAATTACCCGGTTCAAGATTATAAGTTTTGAATTAAAAACTTAAATACCCACATCAAAATTTTAATTTTTGAGAAAAATTCTGAAGTACCTAATTCATAAAAAGATGAGTAATATAGAAAGTGATTTAGCAGTTCTTGAGTCACTTAGGCTACAATTACTTGAAGATTGGGACCCGAGAAGCTTTGGAGCTCCGGCGATAATTTCAGGGTCGGCTCCGTTTTATAGTAGGAATTTCAGCTTTTGTAGATTATACCCTTGCTTGACAAATAACTGGGGTGAATTGCCATTAAAAGAAGATGATTCTGAAGATATGTTTCTTTTTGGAGTTCTCCAGGACGCTGTACATACTGGATGGTCGCCGGAACCCGATTCAGAAACCGGGTCGGATTCTCCGTTTACCATAATGATCAAACCGGAGCCAGTAGATGATCCGGTAACGATTTATAAACCAGAACCAATTGAAAACCCAGTTCCGGTATTGAAAGCTATGGCTGCTCCGTCGAGGGGAGAACATTACCGTGGGGTCCGAAGACGTCCATGGGGGAAGTTTGCAGCTGAAATTAGGGACCCAGCAAAGAATGGAGCCCGGGTTTGGCTCGGTACATTTGAGACGGCTGAGGACGCGGCCTTGGCTTATGATCGGGCCGCGTTTAGAATGCGCGGGTCGAAAGCATTGCTAAACTTCCCGTTTCGAGTGAACTCGGATGAACCGGATCCGGTTCGGATTACATCAAGGCGATCAAAACCTCAGAGATCCATGTCATCATTGTCATCGACATCGACTTCGTCATCGGATAGTGGGTCCCACAAGAGAAGGAAAAAAGACGGTATAGTTGCGCGAATGGGAAATGAGGTTGAAGGGACCCAACAAGTGGGATGCCAAGTGGGTGTTGTCACATTGCCACTGTGCGATCAACTAGTTAGTTAAAATAAAAAAAATAATATAAAAAAAATCTTATTAGAATTAAGAATATGATTAAGATTGGTAATGAAATCGTTATCTACTTTATTATAGATTAGGATGAGTAGATGACTAGCTTATCAATGGTTTTGGCGAGTTCTAAGAGATGTAATGTAATGAATGGTGGATCTCACATTATATTTTAGGAGGTTTAATGAGATGTGAATAGGGTTGTATTTGTTTGTCAAATCAAATGATATTGTTTGTACATTTGCACACCACAATTTTGTTGAATCAATGTAAAGCATCATATGCAAGTATAGTTTGCTGAAAAGGAAGGTGATAATGGAATGACTAGTTAAAAATTAGGGAAATCAAATAATCCTTTCACATAGAGGTTAATTTTGTGTAATTTAATTTAAAAAATTCTAATTTTCGATTAATATTAAAAAAATTTAAACTTTAGGGTTATCTAATTTTATAGCACTTGGCCCCTTAGTAACCGATACAAAAGGGATTCAACATCCTACATGGTATTACACCGATTCATGTTCTTTTCTAAAAACAATTAGTCTTAAAAAAATTTTTAAAAAAGGAGAGGAGCACTAAGCCACCCTCCCTAGACAATAGCCTACACCACCAACTATCAACATGACTGCCTTATCACCCACTACAAGCCACCTTCCCCACTCTTTCATCTACACCTCATCCACCAGACCGACACCTTCCATCTTTCAATTGCCAACTCTCAACCATTATATAAACGAAAAAGCATGCAAACAAAGATACCCATCAATGAAATGAGACCAAAGTAACAAAGGTGAATAAAAAACTCATTGGTCTTAAAGACTCAACTCCTTTAAGTGATGATAATTCAAAACACATATTAAATTAAATAATAAATTAAGTAATTATATTTAGTTGTTTAAGTAAGTACAAAATCATATTAAATATTAAGTGATTAATTGATAAATATTTTAAGTCCAAAATTTGTTGAATTAAGTTTGAATTAAAATGACTTAAGATAATTGTATTTATTTAGATAAGGTTGTATTTGAATTTGAATATAAACGTGTGTTTCAATGTTTTACACGTTGTTTTTTGAATGTTTAAATAAATAATTTGCTTGGTAATCAAGATATACTAATTATAGGTTTTCGTATAAGTATGGAGATTTTTTGATTCTTTACTAAAAATAGGAAAAAGAATTCAAATTAATCTAAAATATATGAATTTAATTTAAATTATATTTACACAGTTTTATTATTTAAATTATTGGATTTTAAATACGTTGTATGAGCATTAACGTGGCAGCACATCAAAGAGATGAAATAGCTAAAAATAGCATCCAAAAACGTATTTGAAAAAAAAAGTCTCAAGTGGAGCATCAGTTTTACTTAAGTTCAAGGTTTCAGATTAGCGAGATTGTAGAATGAAGCTTCTTTGTTTTGCAAGATTATGTTTAGGTGTGATACACACACACACATACACACACACACACACACACACACACACACACACACACACACACACACACACACACACACACACATATATATATATATATATGAGGCTTCATTCAAGGATTAAGACTGCAACACTTCTTACAATTTTCTCTTTTCTTGGATTAAGATCTAGTATTCATAAAATGTTGTAAAACATAGTTCATTTAAATCTTTTATTTGTAATAGGCTTTAGAGTTAAAAAGAGTTAGAACTTTTGATTATAATTACTCCTAAGTTGGAATACTTTTTAAATTACTCAATTTAATTTCTCTATTGCGAGATTGGAATTAGTACTTTTACTAAGAGAACATGTAAGACGTTTTTCAAGGGCAAGAACATGGTGAGAGAAGACATAGAGATCTTCTAAGTTGTCTTAAAGTTCATTAATTAAAGACGTTGAATCCTACGGGTTGGAAAAGAACCCATAGGCGGGGAGTAAATAGTTGAACCTCGTCAACAAATCCCTTGTTCTTGTTTAAGTTTCTTTGCGCACAAATTTCTTAGATCTATCATTCGACCTATAACAGTTCCAGAAAACTATTTTGAAAGGTCTCTTAAGCTCTTGAACTTACCTTACAGAAAAATTTTTAAATGAGCATACTCTCTATCCACCTACTCTCTCGAGAGTATGCGAACTCCTATCAATCTTCAATTCGTATTAGAGCTGAGTTTCACATATAAAGATTAATATGTTGTGATGGATCCGATAGGAGAAGGGTTGTTTGCTCAAGGTCGTTCGTGCTCTAGTCCTCCTTTGTTTTGTGGAACAAATTTCTCTCATTGGAAAACTTTGATAAAGATGTTTGTAATTGATCAAGATAAGGAGCTTTGGGACATCATAAGTAAAGGACCAAAGGTGCCAATGAAAAAGGACGCTCAAGGAAATGATGTGGTTAAATCCAAATCCGAGTCCGAATACTCACAAAGTGATTTGGAATCCGTATCTAAAAACTATAGAGCAATAAATCAATTGTGTTGTACTTTAAATGGTACTGAGTTCAATAGAGTTTCATCATGCAAAAGTCCTAAGGAAATATGGGATAAGTTGGTTGTGACGTGTGAAGGAACAAGTCAAGTCAAGGAGACAAAGATCAACATTCTCATGCATCAATATGAAATGTTCAAGAAGAAAAAGGATGGGAATATTAATGAAATTGTTACTCGTTTTACATTAATTACTAACAGTTTGAATTCTCTTGGTAAAACATTTACTAATGCAGAAAAAGTCCAGAAGGTCTTGAGGTGTTTTCCAAGATCTAAATGGGGTCCAAAAGTAACCGCCATAGAAGAATCTCAAGACTTGAGAGTACTATAATGTGAAGATCTTCTTGGAAAGCTCACAACTCATGAACTTACCCTACATGATGATGGAGGAAGTGATGTAACACAAGCCATGAAGAATCTTGCTCTAAAGGCAAAGAAACATTATGAATCCTCAAGCGAAGATGAGGAAAGTGATGATGAGGAATATCCATTTGCCTTAATCATAAGAGGTTTAGAACGAATCATGAAAATGCGCAAAAGATTTAACAAATTTAAATCTGGAAACAAAGGTAAATCTTCGAGTTCTAATTCCGAAACTCACAAACTTGTTTGTTTTGAGTGTGGATCTACAGAACATCTTGTAAAGGAATGTCCTAAAAAGAAAAAGGAATATTACAAGAAAAACAAAACGAAACAAGAAATGGTTGAAAGTAGAGTGATTCTGAAGGATCAACCGAATCTGAAAGTCAAGATGGTCAAGCTCACTTGTGTCTAATGGCTAATGATGACAAAGATGATGATTTAGAACAAAATCATAAGGTGGTACTTGACTATCTTAACTCTTGTTCTAAAGAAGAATTATTTAAAGCTCTCTTTGATATGTTTCAAATTGAACAAATTTTAAAAGATGAGAAAACCATATTAGAAGATAGAATTCGTCACTATACCGAAGGTTGTGAAGACCTTATAAAGAAAAATGAATCGCTTAAGGCTGAAAGATTAAACTTTGAAGAGACTATCAAAGTCTTGAAAGAACAGAATAGCAGTCAAATGAAAAAGTTCATTGATCTTAAGAATAAAAATGATGATATTGAATCCAAGCTAAAAACTTTGAAATATGAGTTTGAGAAAAGTTTACAATCCTTACCAAAGATAAATGATTCTGAATTTAAATTCATAAAAATGCTTACACGACAAAAAGGATCTAATGATAAACGTGGTATCGGTTATAATAATGCTACACATAACCATAAGAGTAAAACCACATTTGTTAAAACTGCATACAAGCATAAACACTCACCTACTTGCTCCTTTTGTTGCAAAGAAGGACATCATAAGTTTGCATGTCTATACAGACGTAAAGACAATTATATTATCCAGAATTCCGTTCACTAGTGGAGAAAACCTCATTTGCTGTGGTCTTTTAGCCATAATTTGTTCCGGTTTTTGCCCCAAGCAATAGTGATAGCAGCAAATGACCTATTTTAATGCTGCGGTTTAAAACCGCAGCAAAAAAGGGCTTTATTTGCTGCGGGCCACAAGAAAACCGCAGTAAATAGTGAAGAGTATTTGCTGCAGGCCACAAGAAAGCCGCAACAAATAGTCTTAACTATTTGCTGCGGTTTTCTTGTGGCCCGCAGCAAATATTTGTTAATTTTTTTTTCTTTTTTTCGTTTAATACTAATAATAATCTAATAATAATGTACAATGTAATAAACAATGATTAATCCAATAATCCAATGATAATCACAAATAATCACCAATAATTTCTTTGTAATAATAAACTCTCGATCGTATATATAATATAATAATATGTACGTACATATATATATACATTAAAAATAGTAAAGTTGCTTACGACAAAATCATTCCATAGAGAGTTCATTAAACCCTCTGGAACCTCGTTCCATGCGTACAATATGAAAATCTTGCGGATACATAGGCCCACTTGTTTTCCATTTTGCCTACACCATTTTCCGTAGGGTTGACCCAATGCATTGTATTCCATGGGTTCTGTGACTTTGAGGTTTTTCGTAGGACCTCGCCCTTTTCTTTTCTTACTGATAATGGGATCATCCATTGGTGGGGCGTCTTCAGTCTCAAAATCATTGTCAAGTGGTGGAGCGTCTTCAGCCATACGCTCATATCTCACAATTTGGTCCTCTTCAGTGTCGTAACTATGATGCCCATTATCCGAGGTCTCAATCTCGAGGACAATTTCGTCTCTAAAAAGATGCATTGTATATCAGTACCTGAAAGAGTATCAACGGAAATATATTAGAACACAAGCTAAGTAATATTATGAATATGACTATGATTTACAATTCTAATATGTTCAACACAATAATATATATCAATTCGTGTTGTGTGCAAAGTTTCATACAATACAAACCAAGTTTGAGCTACTTTATGCGCGAAAGTGCCAAAAAAACTTTAAAAAGCTTAAAATTGCAACTTACCAAGTAATATTAAGAATATGATGATGATTTACAAATCTAATACGTTCAACACAATAATATATACAAAATGGTGTTGTGTGCAAAACAAAGTTTGAGCTACTATATGCGCAAAAGTGCCAAAAAAACTTTAAAAAGCTTAAAGTTCATACCTTGTGAATCACTTAATTCAAATGTATTCCTTCCGTGTGATCTACACGCATATAAACAACATCAACATCATCTACTTCATCTTGATCCACCGATTTTTGATTGATAAAGGGAGGGGAGTCTTCAAAAGCTTCATATTCTTCCTCATCCTCAAAATCACCTATACCAATGATGCTTCTTTTTCCCGGTACAACAATATATCATTTTTTATCAGATGGGTCAATAATGTAGAATACTTGCTTGGCTTGTGTGGCTAGTATGAATGACTCCTCACTATCACGTAAACGAGCTAAGTCTACAAGAGTGAATCTACAAGGGTCGTCATTTTTTTATGCATCGTCGATTATTATCTACCCAGTTACATTTGAAAAGACAAATATTGAAAATAGAGTAGTCAAGCTCCTATATTTCATGTACCCGCCCGTAGTATACCAATTTAGCATCAACCGGCGTTTGATCCTTGGCACTCGCGTAAAATGTAGATGATGCCAAAATAGAAACCCCACTATTCTGTAGATAAGATGAATTCTTGTCTTGACCCTTAGTCCAAAATGTGAAGCCATTGACATCGTAAACGTCATATTTGTTGACATCATCATGAGGACCAAAAGCTAACCACTTAACACTTTCAGATACACCCTTGAGTTCTTCGCATATTACTCGATTATGAAACCAATTAATAAACGTCTTGTTATGCAACTGCATCAATGCCCTATCCCCTTTAGAAGGATGTTTTGCGCGCAATATATCAAAATGCTCACTCAAAAAAGGATGAACTTCCGGAATATGATGCAACACATACAAGTGTGCTTGTAGAAGGCTGTCTCGAGGAGGCGTGACCTATTTGGAGCCAATTGTTCCTTTTCCCTCAAGCCTTCCTTCATGTCTAGAGGTGGGAAGTCCAATAGGCTTTTCCATGGCCAAATACTCGGCTATAAAGTTATTAATCTCATCGCTCACAGTGCCTTGAATCATACTCCCCTCGGGTTGTGCTGGATTCCTCACCTTATTTTGTAAAACACCCATGTGTCTTTTAAAAGGATAACACCACCTTAAAAAAATTGGACCCAAAAGCTTGATCTCACGAACGAGATGGACAATAAAATGAACCATTATGTCAAAGAAAGAAGGTGGAAAATACATCGCAAATTTGCATAAAGACAATCACGTCGAGTTGAAGAGCATCAAGTTAAAGGGATCAAGAACTTTACTACAAATTGCGTTGAAGAACGAACATAGCTCGGTACTAGCATATCTCACATGTTTTGGCAGTATTCCACGGATTGCAATTGGTAAGAACACTTGCATCATTACATAGTAATCGTGAGATTTCATGCTTCCCAACTTCTTCTCACTATTTAGGCTCACAAATCTCTTCATGTTGGATGAGTACCCAGACGGAACCTTAATGTCATATAAAGACTCACAAAATGTCCGCTTCTCTACTTTGAACAATGTGTAACAAGCTGGAGGCAAATAAACTTTGTCATTACTCATCTTCTTCTTACCGCCCTTTCCCTTGTTACTGCCACCAACTTCATCAGCTCTATTTCTTTTCTTACTCACCTTAACATGTGCCCACAACTCTGGATGAAGACCCTTACATTCAAACTAATCTCACAAGGCCCTAACATCCTTTGTCTTACCCGGAATGTTCATGAAAGTCCTGAGTATGGCATCGCATACATTTTTCTCTATATGCATAACGTCAAGACAATGTCTAACCTATAGATCTCTCCAATATGGAAGCTTCCAAAATATTGATTATTTTTTCCATAATCAATCTTCACCTCCTTGCCCTTGCCCTGTTTTACCAAATACAGTCTCAACTCCCTTAACCTGTTTATAAACCTCATAACCGGTCAACGGTCGACGAGTTACACGGTCCTCAACCTCCCCGTTGAACATCTTCTTTTTCTTAAGATATTGGTGATCTCGTGGGAGGAACTTTCGATGGTGCATGAATACATGTTTACACTTAGGAATCCACGTGGATTCCATGTCATCGATACATATTGGGCATGCTTTCTTCCCTGTGTTCTTATACCCCGATAAGTTGCCATATGCGCGAAATCATTAATGGTGCATAAAAGCATTGCACGCAAGGTGAACTCCTCATTAGCATATGCATCAAACACGGAAACGCCTTCATCCCACATCCTTCTCAAATCCTCAACAAGAGGTGTAGGATATACATCTATGTCATTGCCAGGTTGTTTAGGGCCCGAGATAAGAAGCGAAAGCATAATGTACTTACGCTTCATACACAACCAAGGTGGCAAATTATAGATCACAAACAATACCAGCCAAGTACTATGGTTGGAACTAAGATTGCCGAATGGGTTCATTCCATCCATACACAGTCCGAGCCTTAAATTACGAACCTCTTCCCCAAAATTCTTATGCAACCTTTCAATACTCTTCCACTCCGGAGAATCAGATGGATGTGTGAGCAAGTGACCTTTCTTCACCCTATCTGCATGCCACCTCAAATTTAACGCGTCTTTCTTTATAGAAAACATGCGCTTGAATCTAGGTATTATTGGAAGATACCACAATACCTTAGCCGGGGGCCCTTTAGCATTTCGAGCCCCTTTACGCTTGTAGCGCGATAACCCACACCTAGGACACTCTTCTAAGTTCTCGTTTTCATTCCGATACAACACACAATCATTCGGACACGGATGAATCTTCTGGTACTCTAAGCCGAAAGGACACATGAGCTTTTTAGAATAATATGTCGACTTTGGAAGTTCATTTCCCTCAAGAAGCATCTCACCTAACGCTTCTAATAACATTGTGAAACTAGCGTCACTCCAATTAAACTTTGACTTAATGTTGAAAATTGTCAACACTGCTTTTATTTTGGTGAACTTTGTACATCCAGGGTACAAAGGCTTTTGAGAAGCCTTTGTCAACAAGTCAAAAACACGAGGACGTTTTCCTAACTCATCTTCGACTCCCTCCATCATCTCATCAATACGATCCACATCCTCATCGACATTCTCTTCATCTGTCTCATACCCATCAACATGATCTACAACATCCTCATTGACATCAGCCACATTATTGACATCCTCAACAACACTTTTCTCTTTGTAAACTCCCTCCTCACCATGCCAAACCCAAACATGATATTGAGGCCTAAACCCACATCGAAGTATGTGCTCTCTAGGATATCAATACTATATACCTTTGTTACATTGCCACAAGTGACACATGGGCAATAAAAACCAACTCCCCCCGTCCTAACTTGATGTTCAACCACAATACTACAAAATTCTATTACGCCATCAATAAATTCCGACGATTCAATGCTTCCATACATCCAAGAACGATCTTTTGTCATCCTAATTAGTGTGATTAATTAATTCAAAACAAAATTAATACACAACTTTTAACATATATACTTAACCACAAATTTAAGTAATAATCATTCATTTAACTCTAATTTACAATAATTAACCTTCATAATCTATAAATTGTTCAATAAATATGTATATTCTAATAACAACATTGTTTTAACCCTAATTAACCCTAATAATAATACAAATTTTTTTAAATTATTCAAATTATATTTATTCTAATAACTATTAACATTCATACTAACAACTAATACTAACATCATATAAAAACAATAAAAGTAAAATCACATTCATAAATTTGGAAAACTAATTAATTAACATTCATATTAATATTCATGCATATAAAACAAAATAATTAACATACTAATAATATAAACTTGGACAAATTTAATATTAACAACTAATACATTCTAAATAAAATCACATTTAAATTAAACTATAAATAATAAACAACAACATTTAACCCTAAAAATTTTAAAAACAATGAAAATTGGTATCAAAAGAAATTACCTTGTGTATCTAGATAAAGAATAGCTACAATGTGACCTATTATGAAACAAGAAAAACAAAATTAGTAATTGTAACCATTTTTCAAAAGAAAAAAGTAAATAAAAAATAAAAACCAAATAAAACCGAAATACCTTGAACTTTGCCGTGGTTTTTTAAAGCAAATGAAGAAGAAGCAAAATGAAGACAATAGGAAGAAGAAGAAATTTTTTTCGTGGGTTTAAAGAAAATTTTTTCGTGGGTCGTTTGAAGATAATAGGAACAGTGGAGGAAGAAGAAGAAATGCACAAAGATGATCGAACAGTAGTAAGCAAGCAAGAAGCAATGCACAAAGATGTCAAAATTTTTTAGGTCTGAAGAAAAATTGAAGCTTGAAGAAGAAGAAGAAGCTTGAACAGGAGGGAAACTATTCGTGCGTGGGTTTTCCTATGGGTTATGAAACAGTATATTATAGGGTATGAAGAATGGAACGTAAATAGGCGGTTTTTAAATTAGCAGTTGCTGTGGGCTTAGAATAACCGTAGTATTAAATAGCAGTTGATGGTCTTATTTGCTGCGGGCATAATGAAAACGCAGCAGTTGATGGTCATATTTGCTGCGGGCTCACAAAGAACTGCAGTATTTGATATCTTCAATGCGTATTTTCTGCGGGCAATAAAGAAACCGCAACATTTGATAGGTTTTTTTTTCTAAATTCTTTTTCCTATTTATTGCTGCCTATATAAAAAACCGCAGCAAATGACATGCAGCAGATACATTTTTCTCTATTAGTGTTTCCCTTTGAATTACGTGAGAAGATAAAGCAAATATGGGTTCCTAAAGGGACAAGACCACCTAACATGGTCTACCTCGAATATAGTCTCAAATTTGTCACTTGGTTGGCTAAATGAAGTTGCGAAAGGTTATTTTTTGTTTTGTAGGAAAAGCAAAAGTGGATCTTAGATAGTAGATGTTTGAGACATATGAGTGGTAAACTTTCTTTATATTCTGAAATTAAAGAAAGGTGCAATGGCTCGATCACCCTAGGAGACAAAGGTAAAAACAAAATATTAGGTGTTGGCAAAGTTGGTAAGGACGCTTCTAAAATTATTGATAATGTCTATTTGGTTGGAGGTCTTAAATTTAACTTGCTAAGTGTGTCTTAATTATGCGATTAAGGTAATCAAGTAATTTTTGATAAAGAAAAATGTGTTGTCAAAAACCTTAACACCAGAGATACATTTACTACCGCCCTTAGATATGATAATGTTTATGCTTTGAATACTAATGAAATTGCAGCTCAAAATTTCAAGTGTTTAAAGGCTATAACGGATGATCCAAACTATGGCATAGAAGGTTTAGTCACATCAATACGCACACCATGCATGCATTAGTAAGTAGAGATCTAGTTAAGAGACTTCCAGCTCTTGACTACAAACACAGTCCTACATGTGATGCATGCATTAGAAGTAAACAAGTAAGAAGTTCATTTAAATCGAAGAAAATGGTAAGTACTTCAAGACTATTTGAACTTCTACACATTGATCTATGTGGTCCAATGCGTGTACGGAGCATACGAGGTAAATCTTATATTCTAGTAACAGTTGATGATTATTCTAGATTTACGTGGGTTGATTTTTTGAAGGATAAAGGTGAAGCCTTGAAACCGTTCTCAAGACTTTGTAAAGAAAAGCAAACTCAATTGAATCTTCCAATAGTTTTGATTAGAAGTGATCATAGGAGAGAGTTTGATTAACTAGGCTTTCATTCCTTTTGTGAAAAATACGGTATAACTGATAAGTTTTCAGCTTCTAGGACACCCTAACAAAACGGTGTAGTTGAAAGGAAAAATCGCACTTTAGAAGAAATGGCTAGGACCATGGTTATAGAAAATGAATTAGCCAAACTTATTGGGTCGAGGCAGTTAATGTAGCTAACTATGTCTTAAATAGGTGTTTCACTAGACCTATACTCAAGAAAACCCCCTACGAGTTATTTAAAGGAAGAAAATTAAACATAGCGTACCTTAGAACATTTGGTTGTAAGTGCTTTATCCATAATAATGGTAAATATAAACTAGTTAAGTTTTATGCTAGTAGTGATGAAGGTATATTTCTAAGATAGTCATTAAATAGTAAAGCTTATAAAGTGCTAAATATGCAAACAAGTATGGTTGAGGAAAGCATACATGTGGTATTTGATGAATTGGACAATTAATGGAATATTAAGTGAAGGATTTAAAAAGTTAAACCATAACAAACATTTTGATGATATAAGTGATGATGAATTAGATGCCAATGATCTTCATAAAGATAAAAAGAAAAACATGCAAGATCCTATACAAAGTCTTGATGAGGTTGAAGAAAAATAAGTTGAACGCATTGGAGAATCACAACTTGATCTTGAGACCCAATCTCAAGACTTGGAAACAGCTCTTAAAAATACTGATTTAAGCACTCCAATTAGAGATTTCTCAAAGGAAGTAGGGACGAGTTTTCTAAATGATTACACACCATCCATTCTTATTAGAAGGCTTATATTGTCATCTCAACATCCTCCGAGAAACATCATAAGTGATCCAAACAAAGAACCAAGGGAGTAGATCATTGCTATGCAAAGTGAATTAAATGAATTCGAAAGAAATAAAGTTTGGGTTCTAGTCGATAGACCACCAGATCGTACTTTTATTTGAACTAGATGGGTCGTTCGTAACAAGCTCAATGAGGATGGAAATATCATAAGGAACAAAGAAAGACTAGTAGCTCAAGGCTATAATCAACAAGAAGGTATAGATTATGACAAAAATTTTACACTTGTAGCAAGGTTAGAATCTATTTTAATTATGCTTGCTTTTTCTTCATATATGAATATAAAACTATATCAAGTGGATGTTAAATGTGCTTTCTTAAATGGCTACTTACAAGAGGAAGTATATGTTAAACAACCATCTGGTTTTGAGAATCCGGACTTGCCTAATCATGTGTTTATATGGCTTGAAACAAGCTCCAAGGGCTTGGTATGACAGATTTAGCTCACATTTACTTGAAAATAACTGGTAGGTTCTTTCTCAGTCGCCTAAACTCGAACCAAAAATGAATTCACTTACTTTCCAAATACAACTTCATTTAGTAGGGTAGTAAGGTTCGTATTCGCAGAGAGATGGGGTTTGAGAAGGTTTTAGTATGATATGTGCTTTGGAAGATGAAATTGAAAACAATCAATAACACAAAGAAAATGGGGGTTTTGATTTGTTTTTCTGAAATAAAATAACTTAAACAAGCAATGAACTAAGTGAAATTTATAATAATCGTGTTTTCTTAAAATCAATAGAAAGGATATCTTGAGTTAAGTTGATTGTATACTTCTTGTTTCTCATTGATCATTGAATGCTTTACTTAACAAATTCACTTTTGACTACCTATTGTGAAGATGATTATACTTCTATTCTCCTTAAGTTTAGCTAAACATCAAAATCAATTTGAATGTAAAGTTCTTATCATTAGTTAATTCACTCCAATCAGAGAATAAATTCAATCCAACAATATCTTTAAGAAAAGAGAATCATTAGGTTTGCTAAAACTATTCAAGCAAATAGTTTTCAATCAAAATGCAAAGTTCATTTAGATTCTAATCATTCATAATCTGCATTCACAATTAGAACTAGTTGCTACCATTAATCTAAGTACAAAACTAACTGATTTTACAAATAGATTTTGCATAAATGAATATTGCAATAATAAGAACAATAATTGATTTCCAATTCAAGCAATATTCATAAGATTATAATAAGAAGTTTTCAATAATCAAAAGTATATTAAGTACAGGAATTCTTACAATGACTAATTAGAAGTTTCCCATCAACCTTCCTCAAGAAATGAAAATTTAAGCTTGAAGCTCCATAACCATGGCAAAACAAAAATGAAGAAGATGTATTTTAATGAAGAATTACCAGATGCCCTCATTCCTAAGCTTTCTTGCCTATTTATAAAGATTTGATGAAGCTTCTTGCCATTGGATATGCTCATCATTCCTATTTTCAAGTCGCCCCCCAAACCCCTCTAAACATCCAATTGAAAATGAAAGCCGAAATGGGAAAAGGTAAATAGTCGCCCAGCCTACAGACTGAACTCCGCACCCCGCGTAAAACTCTGCGGGCCACGCATCTCAATCTGATTCGATTCTTTCCTTTGCTTCTTCTTCTTTACTTGAAATGATATATTTACATAATGACCTTCTAATAAAGCTAGAATTATCATCTTAGAGAATTACATTAATAAAACTATTCTCTAAAGTAATTTCTCTAATTTTTATATAGTTTAATCTAAATTCTACTTAATAAAACCAAAATTGAAATGGAAAAATACACAAAATAAGGTATTATCAAATTCCCCCCCACTTGAATCTTACGCGCCCTCGAGTAAGTCCCAAAATGATAAATTAAATCTCAAAAGTAATCCCAAAAGAATTTATCAACCAAAAGAATTTTAACCTTCAAAATGAAATGGCACTCTCATGAAAAACTTACAAAGAATCCTTGAAATACTTCTGCCTAGTTGTTGTTTCCTTCTTGCAAGAGTAAAGAGCTTCAGTACGTGCTTGAACTGGAGATGTTGATGAAGGGTTTTGGGTTTGTGTATGATGGATGTTGAGACACAAAGAAGTTATTCATGGCGGAAACCATGTTGGTCATCGAATACATTGTGTCCTCTGAATAATCACCTTGTTGTTGTAGCTCATTGAGTTGAGCCCCAAATGCAAGTTGTGCATCCTTCATGGAAGCCATCCTAGCTTTCATACTTGCATAGAAATCTTGGGCTGCTGTGGAATTGGAGGTTCGGGTGCTACAATTCTCCCATATTCCTCTTCAACACCGGCTCTATAGTGCTCATTCGGCGGTAGGTAAAGTTGGGCAGGGGTTGTATGCTCTGTAATCATTGTGCGTTCTTGAGGGAGTACCATGTATTTGATATTATTTTCCCCAAAAAGCCAAACATATGAATCTCCTACAGGTGGACTCCACAACATGAATGCCCTCTTTAATGCATCGAGGTTATAAAGGTAGGAAGGGAAATGATCATAGTCATTTTGGGTTCCTAAGGGTTTTAAAATTCTATTTCCATCTTCATCTATAGGGACCTCAATGCCTAGATGTGACGCTAACACGGTGACCATCCCTCCCATGCTGATTTTTCCTTTGTCCTTCTTGCCCAACTCAATGCAATTTGAAACCCAAATATTTACCCAATCTGGACATCCTACCCCTTGGGGTGTCATTGCCAATAAACATTTTAATTCGGGGTGTCATTGCCCACAAACATTTTAAGTCAAACTTAGGTACGTTTTTGGGTTCCCCATGACAAAAGATTGTTGCACTAAATAACCTGTTGATGAATCTCAATGCTGGATGAGGTATATGGCTGTTTTTGCATTTGTTGTTCCATCTTTGACCATGAGTTATGTGACCCCAAAATATGTCCTCATTGTATCCTTCACAAGTATTAAAGCGAGGGTCATACTCATAATCCCACCCAAAAGCTTCTTTTACTTCCTCAAAATACATGGTATATTCTTCATCATTTAAGTGAAAAGGGATGAAAGGACCTTCCTCATCTTCTCCCTTTTTCAAAGTTGAGAGAAATTCTAGAGTGTATCTTAGGTAGGTTGGAGCACCCACTTGAAGGAAATTAGTTAAACCCACTTTCCCAAGCAATTGTTCAATGGGTTCCATCAAACCTAAGGTTTCTAGACTTTGTATGCAAGCAAACTTTGTCTCTATGATTTGTCTATTCCCCTAATCAAGTCCCCCCCATCGTATTTTGGCATTGTCATCAAGGTTCAGAAGCTCTAAGGAGTTTATTCTAGTGACATTTGGGTTTGATGTGGAAGCACCTCTTCTTCTTTTAGGAGCCATTGTTTTCAATAATTCAACAAATTTCACTTCTACTCCCTCTCTAAGCACAACAATCACCAATTCCCAATTGAATCTCAATGATCACCACAATGTTACTCACCACTATTAATAATTCTCAAAAAATATAACAATTATCAACAAAAAATTACAAAGATGAAAAAGAGCAAGGTAGGAAATGGATTATACCACAATGTTGTGAAGATTTCCTCCAAATAAGTTTCTTTTTGATGTTTGTTGTGATCCAAAAGTTTCTTTGTTGATAAATTTCAAAGCTATATCTTCAAGTTTACCTAATGATTCATCAAACATAAATCCCTAAATTTTCTAGGGATTAAGAAAAAACATGAAAAGAGGTTGAATTTCTAAATTTTTTGTGGTCTTTTTGTTATTGGATTGTAGTTTTACTTCTTGGAATGAGGATTTTTAGGTAGGAATGAAGGAATGTGAGGAGAATTTAAGTGAGGAAGAAGGGTTTGAGAGAGAAGGAATAGTTGGGTTTGAAAAGGGAAGTGAAAGATTGATATGGGTGGGCAGCAGGTACTCCATGGGCTGTGTAGTTCTACGTGTGGCGCGGATCTTGGGTCGTCTGCCTTCAAATTTATTCTTCACTTTTTCACTTTTTTATTTTTTTTATTTTTTTTATTTTTTTTAATAATAACATACCCTATATTCGAAAGGTCTCTTAGCTAGCTCTAATGCATCAGTTACATATAAAAAGGAAAATAAGATAAAATGTGTAATGTACAGAAAATCAAACTAAACACAGTAATGAAAATTAACACAAACATAAACTTGGGTTGCCGCCCAAGAAGCTCCATATATTTAATGTCATTGGCACGACGTGCTTTCGATGCGTCAGTACATCGGATCCCCTAAGCTTTGTTCTTCCACATCTTTTGGCTGAAAACCTTCATAGTATGGCTTCAATCTTTGCCCATTTACCTTGAAGATTTTAGAAGTTTCTTCACTTTAAATTTCCACAGCTCCATCTGGAAACACTTTGACAACAATAAATGGTCCTATCCAACGGGACCTCAACTTTCCTGGAAATAAACGAAGGCGGATTGAAATAGAAGAACCTTTTGACCGACTTCAAAGGTCTTCCTACTTATCATCTTATCATGCCAAGCCTAAGTCTTTACCTTGTAGATTTCAGCATTCTCATAAGCTTCATTTCTAATTTCTTCCAACTCTTGTAGCTGTAATTTTCTATGCAAACCAGACTCCTCTAAGCTGATGTTGACACACTTCACGGCCCAATACGCCTTATGTTCTAACTCAACAGGCAAGTGACAGGCTTTCCCGAAAACAAGACGGTACGGTGACATTCCAATCGGTGATTTGTAGGCTGTCCTGTATGCCCATAGTGTATCATGCAACCTTAAACTCTAGTCTTTTCTATTTGGATTGACCGTCTTTTCCAAGATGGACTTGATTTCTCTATTTGATACTTCTACTTGCCCATTTGTTTGTGGATGGTAAGTGGTGGATATCTTGTGTGTCACATGATATTTCTTTAATAAAGCCCGAGATGTTCAGTTGCAAAAATGAGTTCCCTTATCACGTATTAAAGCTCTTGGAATTCCAAAACTAGAAAAGATGTTAGCTTAGATAAAATCTGCAACAACTCTAGAATCATCAGTTCGGGTGGCCTTTTCTTCCACCCATTTCAAGACATAATCAACAGCCTCTAATATATAAATAAAACCAAAAGAGTTGGGAAATGTTCCCATAAAATCAATGCCCCAAACCTCAAAGATTTCACAATTTAAAAGAGGTCGTTGTGGCATTCTATTCCTTTAAGAAATATTCCCTACTCTTTGACACTTATCACATGACTTATAAAAGTAGTAAGCGTCTCTATTCAAACTAGGCCAATAAAATCCACAATCTATATTTTCTTGTCGTTCTCCTAGGTCCGAAATGTCCTCCACAAACATATGAATGACAAAATTTTAAAATTGATATGACTTCACCATCAGGGACACAAATCCGTATGATTTGATCCGCACACTATTTCCATAGGTATGGATCGTCCCAAATGTAGTGTTTTGCTTCACTTCTTAGCTTGTCTTTTTGCGATTTTGTGAAATCTGTTGGAAACCTGCCAGACACAAGAAAATTTACAACATTAGCATACCATGGATGATAAGCCTTGACTGCGAACAGTTGCTCATCTGGAAATTCTTCATGAATTTTATACTTCAATGAGACATCTTTGTTTGAAATCATACTTTCATGTGGTGTGATCTTGCTCAAATGATCTGCTACTACGTTTTTTGTGCCTTTTTTGTCTTTTACCTCCAAATCAAACTCACTTAACAAAAGAATCCATCTTATTAATCTTGGCTTTGCCTCTTTCTTTGTCATCAAGTGACGTAGGGTTGTATGGTTAGTATATACAATAACCTTTGTACCAAGAAAATAAGATCTAAAATTTTCTAACGAAAATACTACATGTAACAACTCTTTTTCAGTGGTTGAATAGTTATGTTGAGCCTCATTCAAGGTCATTGACGCGTAGAATATAGGATGTGGAATCCTTCCTATTCTTTGTCCTAGCACGGCCCCAATAGCTTAGTTAGTTGCGTCACACATAATCTCAAATGGAAGTGACCAAATTGGGGGTTGAATGATTGGAGCTGATATGAGTTTATTCTTTAGCGTATCAAACGCCTTCTTGCAACTTTCATAAAAAATGAACTCTACATCCTTTCGCAACAACCTGCATAATGAAACTGCAATCTTGGAAAAGCCTTCAACAAACCTACGATAGAAACTTGCATGACCAAGGAAAGATCGTATTTCTCGAAAATTAGTGGGATAGGGTAAAGATTGTATGATATCAATTTTTTCCTTATCTACCTCGATACCCTTTGTAGACACTACATGACCTAGCATAATTCCTTGTTCAACCATAAAATGGCATTTCTTCGAGTTTAACACGAGATTAGTGTCTATGCATCTCCTAAGTACTAACGCAAGATGATTTAAACATTCATCAAATGTGTCTCCATAGATTGTGAAGTCATCCATGAAAACTTCCACAAAGTTTTCTATAAATTCAGAAAATATACTCACCATACACCTTTGGAATGTAGCAGGTGCACTACAAAGTCTAAAAGGCATGCGCCTATAAGCAAATGTGCCGAATGGGCATGTGAATGTTGTCTTTTCTTGATATTCTAGAGCAATAGGTACCTGCAAATAACCTGAATATCCATCTAAGAAACAATAAAATGCGTGACTAGCAAGCCTTTCTAGCATTTGATCCATAAAAGGCAAAGGAAAGTGGTCTTTCCTAGTCACCGCGTTTAGCCTACGGTAATCAATGCATACACGCCATACATTTTGGATGCGTGTTGGAACCAACTCACCATTTTGGTTCTTCAGTACAGTAACACCAGTTTTCTTTGGCATAGCTTGAGTAGGACTCACCCATTCACTATTAGAAATTGGATAAATAATACCTGCTTGCAGTAATTTCAAAATTTCAGCTTTCACTACCTGTATCATTGGTGGGTTCAACCTTCTTTGGGGTTGTCTTACTGGCTTGGCATCATTTTCCAACAAAATCCGATGCATGCATGTAGTAGGACTTATACCCTTGATGTCTGCAATCGACCATCCCATGGCCTCCTTATATTGCTTTAGGACTTCAACTAAGTTCTTCTCTTGCTCTCTTGTCAACTTGCTTGAAATAATTTATGGCAAGGTCTTATTCTCCCCAAGGAATACATACTTAAAAAGTTTGGGTAATGGCTTAAGTTCTACCTTGGGTGCCTGCAAAACAGATGGTAACAAATTCTCCTTGGGTATGGTTAGTGGTAATGGCTCTAAATGAGAAGGAAGAAGTGGGAGTTGTTCTTGCTTCTTGAAATCTTTCAAAACTTCCTGCAATTCAGTACTCAAAACATATTACTCATTATTTTCATTCAAATAATGCTCAATGGCCACTTTGAGTTTATCTTGGCCATCTATATCAAACATATCTTAACTAGAGGTATCAACTAAATCAATAGCTTAACAAGAATGATCCTCAGGCGGAAATTTCATAGAATCATAAATGTCAAACTCTACCTTACTACCATCAAATTCCATGGTTTAAGTGATCCTGTGTCTACATCAATCTTAGTCTTGGCAGTTTTTATGAAAGATCTACCTAGCAAGATAGGTACTGCATGTTTATCATGTTCCATATCTAAAACATAAAAATCAACAAGAAATATAAGATCCCCTACTTTAACTAAGACATCCTCTACTATTCCCTTAGGATATGCCTTAGACATGTCTACTAATTGTATCACAACAATTGTTTCATATAATGTACCAAGTTTTAAAGACTTATATAGTGAATACAGAATTACATTGATTGATGCCCCTAAGTCTAACATGGCTTTTTGAGATGTAAGCTCACCTATAATACAAGGGACAATGAACATACATGGATCTCCACATTTAGGTGGTAACTTTAATTGAAATATGGCTAAAATGTGCTCGCTCATCTTCACCTTTTGAATTCCCTTTAATCTTTGCGTTCTTTTTGTCGTATAAAGTTCTTTAAGGAATTTGGCGCATCTTGGAATTTGCTTCAAAGCATCTAAGAGAGGGATGTTTACTTCACACTTCTTGAAAACCTCATAGATGTCCTTGTCAGCTTCATGCTTTTTCCTTTCCTTCAATGCCTCTGGAAAGGGTGGAACCGGTTCATATGGGTGGTAAGGGTACAGTTGTAACACTCTTCTCTTCTTGTGACAAGGTTGCCTGATCTTCTGAAGATGAAGGTTCATGCAAAACAGTTTCTTCTTGGAGTTCTATATCTCTTGCTATGGTTCTCTCATTACCTTGCATCTCTGTTCCACTTTTAAGAGTCATAGCACTAGCATTCATCCTTGGATTTGGTTCTGTTTGTGATGGCAACTATTCTGAATCTCTAGCCTCTAACTTGCTAACTACTCCTAAGATTTGACCCATTTTGTTGGCCTCTTAGGTTTTGATGATGACTTCACTTTTAAATAAACAAACATGTTTTAGAGATTGTTTTGTAGGTGAATATCCGATTCTGTTAAAATCGTTGATGAAGCCTATGACTTGGTTCGTGGAAGTTGTACGTGTCTTAGAATATCTAAGAAGTTAGATAAATGCTTAGGACCTTAAAAGTAGACAGACAGTCTACTGTTCCCAAAGTTGACAATATGACAGAAGTTGTAGATGGAGACAGTACACTGTTCCCACGGCGCAGGTCTGAAGAAAACATCGGCTAAAAATTGCAAAAAATTTATTTTCTATTTTTAAGTTGATGTAACGGTTAAGAGTTAAATTAATTGCTTAATTAATTAATAAATTGGTTGGCAAAACTATTTTTAGGTTATCTAAAAATAGCCTAAGACTTATTCTTATTGAGAAAAGATCTCCTTTTAATTAGGATCTTTTGTTTTAACTCCTATGCTATTTTTAGTTTGAAGGAACCGTTTTCCTCTTTGGGCAAATGATAGCCGGACGTTCATTTTTGGCATTCCACTATCTTTTTCTTTTGAGAACGTGTAGGATAGTGGTAGGTATGTCTAAGGTAACTGCCGGCTGTTCCCACTATAAATAGGAGGAACTATGCTTAAACCGGATGAGAATCCGAGAGTGTCCATAAAGGGAGATCTATTAAGAAAAATATTTGCAGCTTTTCAATGCCAATTACTTTATTATATTTTTCTTAAAGCAATTATTTAATTTTTATCCTCTTGAGAATTTGGCCTTCTAAAGGTATTTGTGTGTTTTGTTGTAACTAGACTTAAGGGAAGTCTACGGGAATAGAGAAGCTTCAAGAGAAGCGTGAGAAGAGAAAGAGAAGAGAAAGAGAAATAGGCCTAGAACAGAGAAGCTTCAAGTGAAGCAAATTATTTTATGTGATTGTAATTGATTGCCTAAAACATAGTGAGAATTTTGAAATCCCGGGGGTTCGTGGTTTTTCCTTCTTATTAGGCCAAGAAGATTTCCACGTAAAATCGTTGTCTCCTTTTATCTTTTTCATTTTAAGTTTAAGTTTTATTTTATTATAATTCCGCAAAATTAGAGGCAAAAATCTTAAACTTAATATATAATAATTCACCCCCCCCCTCTCTCGTTGCTTTCGATCATCTATTTGCATTTCTACAATTGGTATCCGAGCAGTGTTCCTCATATAATCAGGAAACCCTGAGAGCAGTATCCTGTTCCCTGGCAAGATGTTGAAGATGAACGAACGCATGGAAGAAGGGTACTCTACGCAAAGGCCACCCATGTTCAATGGGAAATTCTATATCTACTGAAAAAATAGGATGGAAATTTTCATAAAGGCCGAAAATTACCAAGTATGGACAGTAATTGAAATAGGAGATTTTGAGGTAACTACCATAAACTTCAATAATGAATCAATTGCTAAACCAATCACTGAATACGAAAAAGAAGACTTTCAAAAGATGGAGATGAACACTCTTGCTATCAAACTACTTCACTGTGGTCTCGGGCCAAATGAGCATAATCGTATCATGGGTTGTAAAACATCAAAGCAGATTTGGGACCTGTTGGAAGTTACCCATTAAGGCACTAGTGAAGTGAAGCGCTCCAAGATTGATCTACTGATGTCCAGATACGAAAGATTCGTAATGGAACCTAGAGAAAACATCTAAGAGATGTTCACCAGGTTCACGAATATAACCAACGAACTTGTGTCACTTGGTAAGATCATTCCCGTTGATGAACAAGTCAGAAAAGTACTTAGGAGTCTTCCTCAAGACGAACGCTGGAGAGCTAAGGTCACAGCCATCCAGGAATCAAAAGATTTCACCAAGTTTAATTTGGAAGAGCTGGCTGGTTCCCTCATGACTCACGAGTTACATTTGGGAACAGCTGACAGTACCCGAAATGAAGGCTTGGCTCTAGCATCAAATGATCATGAAGAATCAGAAACTGATGATGAGGAGACTGCTATGTTGGCAAGAAAATTCAAAAAGTTCTTCAGAAACAGCAAATATGGAAATCAAAGACATAACAAAGAAAGAGGAACTGCTAACTCGAAGACAAATTTTGAATGCCACAAATGTGGAAACACTAACCACTTCTTGAAGGATTGCCCTCAATGGAAGAATGACAAGGGCAAGGGAAAGGCAAGAGAAGCTGGAAGACAACCCAAGAAAGGAAATTTCAAAACAGATTTTCATAAAGCTATGATTGCAGCCTGGGGTGATACCGAAAGTGAGGCTGAAACAGAAGCTCCAGTAGATGAAGAAACAGCAAATCTGTGTCTTATGGCATCACATCACAGCAAGGATGAAGAGTCCAAGGAAAAAGAGGTTATGTCTTCTAACTCATTTCCTAAATACCTATTTAAATTCAGCAAGAATAAATTGATTAAGTTGCTTTTGGAGACTCAAAAGAAATTAGATGAACAGAATACTAAGAATCTCCGAATTAAGGAAGACCTTAACTCAAGTAAAGATCATGTTTCCTACCTAAATTCATTTAGAATCGATGTGCAAAGTAGATTTTTTAATTTGCTAGATCAGAATACAATGTTGAGAGAGACATTAGAAAAAATGAAGCATGTATTCATTATTCTTAATATTGAAATAAATCAGTACAAACTGCTAGGACTATGAAGGGACGTTAATGAAATATCCACTCACGCGTTTAGCATAGAACTTCAAGAGATGAAATTAAAATTAGAATCCTGTGAACAAGAGAATAATTATCTGAAAGATAAAGGCAAAGGGAAAATCAATGAAGTTCCCAAGTGGATTCTAGATGCTAAAACAACGAGTAAAGAAGGCCTAGGTTATGTTAAGAATAATAGGAAGAAAAAGGTCTATGTAGATCTCCCCAGTAGTAAAATCTGTTCCTTTTGTGGCAAAACTGGACACCTGAAAAATCAATGTGTAAAAAGGGAACAGCATACCAAAGCAAATAGAAATTATGTCAAACGTATATGGATTAAGAAATGTGATTCAAGTATTATTGACAGGGAACCCAAGGATGACTGGGTTCCTAAACCTAACCATTAATTTGCTTTGCAGGTTCAAGTGAGGGGGAACAACTCATGGTATCTCGACAGTGGGTGTACCAACCACATGACGGGTGACAAATCTTGATTTCTCTCACTTGAAGCCTATGATGGGGGAACAGTAACCTTCGGTGACAATATGAAGGGTGAGATTATCGCCAAAGGAAAGGTTGGAAGGTCATGTTCCCATGCCATTGACAATGTATTTTTAGTCGAGAATTTAAAACACAATCTGCTAAGTATTTCTCTGTTAAGTTTACTTCTGAATGATGTATAATTTCTAGGAACGACACAGGAGATACTGTGCTCGAGGGAATCAGGAAAGGGAACACTTATGCTGTGGACCTGGACATTGTTCCCAAAACCAGTCTAACATGTTTAAGTGTTATAGAAGAAGACCCACTACTTTGGCATAAGCGTCTAGGTCATGCTAGTTATACATTGATTAATACATTAAGATCAAAAGACCTAGTTAGAGAACTACCAGCTATAAAATTCCTTAAGGAAGAAATTTGCGATCCTTGTGCCAAAGCAAAACAAGTGAGGTCATCTTTTAAATCAAAGAATATGGTGACTACTTCAAGACCGCTAGAATTAATTCATATGGATCTATGTGGACCTATGAGAATACAGAGCCGTAGCGGAAAATAATATGTATTTGTCATTGTTGATGATTATAGTAGATTCACTTGGACTTTGTTTTTAGTAAGCAAAGATGAAGCTTTTGATGAGTTTGTTTCCTTCGCAAACAAAATACAAAAATCTACCAATAATCAAATACTCTACAAAAGGTCTGACCATGGAAAAGAATTTGAAAATTCAAAATTTACAATGTATTGCAATGAACATGGAATTAATCACAATTTTTCTGCAACTAGAACACAACAACAAAATGGAGTGGTAGAAAGGAAAAATAGAACTTTAGAAGAGATGGCCAGAACCATGTTGATTGCTAGCGGTCTACCTAGAAATTTTTGGGCTGAGGCCGTTAATACTGCTTGTTATATTATGAATCGTGTGTTAATAAGACCAATCTCTTCAAAAACACCCTATGAATTACTCAAAGGTGTTAAACCAAACATTTCCTATTTTCGTATATTTGGATGCAAATGTTTTGTTCATGTTAATGGAAAACGATGTATAGGCAAGTTTGATGAAAGAAGCGATGGAGAAATTTTTCTTGGCTACTCATCACATAGTAAAGCTTACAGGGTATATAATAAAAGAACCATGAGTGTAGAAGAGTCAGTTCATGTCATTTTTGATGAAACTAACTTCTCAACAAGTGGACAGGAAAACAATCATGTGAAAATAGGTCTTGCTCATCTAGAAGACGATGATGAAGAAACGAAAATGCTAGATGAAGGAACAACAGGCGAACAGCTGATCCCAGAAGAAGCTGAAAGGAACAATGATAATCTGGAACAGACAGTATTTCAGGAACAGCAGACTGTCTCCAATCCAGCTGTTCCCACAGACGAGCAAGCAGATCCAGAAGCTGAATAGAACAATAATCAAGTAGATGAAACAGAACATGCTTCTGTTCCCACAAGAGAATTTGTGCCTAAGCCTTGGAAATATCAAAGTTACCACCCTCTTGAATCGATTATTAGTGATATGAATAAGGGAACGCAAACCAGATCCCTAATCAGAAACTTTTGTGCACACTTTGCGTTCCTATCATCACTTGAACCTAAGAACCACGATGAGGCTCTAAAAGATTCCGAATGGATAGTTGCCATGCAAGATGAATTGAATGAACTCGATAGAAACAAACTATGGCACTTGGAGCCCAAACCAATACACAAAAAGGTAATTGGTCTAAAATGGGTATTTTAGAACAAAATAGATGAGCACGGAATAATTGTAAGAAACAAAGCAAGGCTCGTGGTCAAAGGGTACAACCAACAAGAAGGTATTGATTACACCGAGACTTTTGCTTCGATAGCAAGGTTAGAGGCTATTAGAATTTTAATTTCTTTTGCTGCATTCATGAACTTTAAATTATATCAAATGGATGTGAAATATGCTTTTTTAAATGGCTTTCTTGATGAAGAAGTTTTTGTTGAACAACCCCCAGGTTTTGAAAATACCTCTTGTCCTGATCATGTCTACAAGCTTGATAAAGCTTTATATGGCTTGAAGCAAGCTCCTAGGCAATGGTATGAAATACTGTCAAAGTTTTTGATTCAAAATAACTTTATTAGAGGAAAAATTGACAAAACCTTATTCTTTAAGAATAATGGTTATGATATTTGGGTTGTTCAAATTTATGTTGATGATATTATTTTTGGTGCCACTAATGATTTGTTATGTAAAGAATTCGCCAATCTTATGGGCACAGAATTTGAAATGAGCATGATGGGAGAATTAAATCTCTTCCTTGGTTTACAAATTAAACAAACTGAAAATGGTATTTTTATCCATCAACAAAAAATACATAAAAGAACTTCTTAAGAAGTATGGACTAGACAACGCTAAGACAAACCACACACCCATGGCTACAAATGTTAGATTAGATGAAGACTTAAATGCGATTAATGTAGATCAAACAATGTATCGAGGCATGATTGGTTCTTTATTATATCTAACAACTAGCAGACCTGATATTTCATTTAGTGTTGGTTTATGTGCTAGATTTCAATCTAACCCCAAAGAGTCACATTTTACAGCAGTAAAGAGGATTTTGAGATATTTAAAGGGAACAGATGACTTGTCCCTATTTTACCCTAAAAGTGACGTCTATGATTTGAAAGGTTATAGTGATGCAGATTATGCTGGAGATCTTGTAAACAGAAAAAGTACGTCAGGTATGGTACAATTTCTTGGCTCATGTTTAGTTTCATGGAGTTCCAAGAAACAAAACACAGTTGCATTATCCACTGCCGAAGCTGAATACGTAGCAGCAGCAGCTTGCTGTTCCCAAATGCTTTGGATAAAAAAGCAGCTAAGAGATTTTGGTATTAACATTGAATGTGTTCATATTTATTGTGATAATACCAGTGCCATATGCATATCTAAAGATCCAGTGCATCATTCAAGGGTTAAACATATACACATAAGACATCACTTTCTTAAGGACAATGTAGAAAACAAAAATATAATAGTCAAGCATGTTAACACCAATGAACAAGTTGCTGATATCATGACCAAACCGTTTCCGAGGGAACAATATGAAAAAATGAGATTGGAACTTGGTATGATCAAGCTCCACTAAAGTTGACAGCAAGAATTCTCCATGAAGCATCATGAAATTGAAAAGGTGAAATCAACCACAAAATCTTGATTGAAAATCAATTATTGAAGGGATCAGGTATACAGTTAATAAAGTACGTACTATGAATGTTTTCCTGATTGCATATTTTGAATTAATCAGACCAAAGCAGCATGTGTTCATTATTTACTTTAGATAATATGATAATATCATTTTTCAAGTTTCATTTTTTTTTTCATATATGGTCAACTCAAATTATTTAAAAAATGGGAATTGGTTTATTTGGATACGTCCCAACTCTTCATCAACCACTAGATTTCAATTGAAATGATTAAATGCATTGAAGTATGGAACCTTTAGATAACCGTCCTTTCACCAATTTATTAAAACCCTTCCTCACGTCACACCTCTTACACCTTCTCACTTCTCACTTCTCTCAAGCAACCGTCACTCATCATCTTCCTTCTCTCAAAGCATTTCAAAATCAAAATGAAATCTCTCCTAAATCTTCAAATTCTAGCAAGAAAATCCCAAAATCCTGTTAAATTTCTCAACCACAACCTCTCAAAGTTGTTCATCCTCCACCTTTGCTTGATGCTGCTCCATCCTCATCTACTGAAACTCAAAGTGAAAACCCTATACCCTCATCTATGCATGCCAGACACAAACGCCACATCACCACACCAAAAGGTGGTTCATCATCCAGAACAGCCAAATGTTCGAAGCTTGTTGATCCCAATAGTGCCGAAGAGATTTCCAAGGAAATGTTTGTAGGATTTGGCTTAGACAAGAACTGGTATGATTCTACTCCCTTTCCACAATTTAACGCAATTTTGGAAAATCAAAATTGGGAAATATTAATGTCTGATTATTGTTGCAACCCTATATTTTCAAAACTTATGCGTGAATTTATTTCAAACTTTGCTATTGAAAATAGAGTATGTTCCAGCACTGTTAGGGCAATAAAAATAGAATTTAATAGTTTGATGTTAGGGGAATGGTTAAATGTTCCTGCTGTTGGTTTTGATACATATTATGTTGGGTCGAAGATAGTATTCTCTGGAATTAATGAACGAACGATTCTGAAATTCTTAGGTGTTGAGCAAAAGAAAGGGAAGATTAGTCACAACGTTTTGTCTCCTCTGCATAAATTATTGTATAACATTGCACGCAGATTCATCTTACCTAGAAATTCCAAACGTAGTGAAGTGAGTTTGCATGATGCCACCTTAATTTATTGCATGGCAAATCATATTAAAATAAACATTCCTTCGTTGATGATATCTCATTTGTCGGATTGCATTAAAAAGAAGAGCTTTGTTGGATATGGGGGTTTGTTAACATGGATTTTCAATAAATTTAGTGTACCTTTAGATGGCTTGCAGTTCCCTATGGGTCCTAACATGAAAATAGGTGCCAAAAGCTTACATAACTTACACCTAAAACTAAATGATGAAGGGATATTGATGCATGATTTAGAGGAGGTTGTTGAAGTTGAATCAGAATTGGAAAGGGTTGAGGAAGAAAAGAAAAAATCAAGTAAGGAGGATAAGGAGCAAGAGCCTGTTCCCGCTGCAGACACTGAAACAGCAGGAAAATGGGAACAGGGAGAAGCAGCAACTAAGAGGGAAACAGAAGAACAAGAGGAAGCCTTAAAAGATAATGATAATCACAATCTCTTCAGTGACTCTAGTGATGCGGAGATTGTGATAGCACTGAGAAAGAAGGCTGATTTAATTCGGAGGAAAAGTAGGAGATTAGCTTCTAAGCGTAAGGTTGCTATGGTTGATGAAATCACATCTAACACCATCTCTGAGCCTACAACAAATGAACCTCCTTCTCCCAAGCCAGCCACTCCATCACCACAACAAATTCCTTCACCACCACAATCACCTATCCAGTTTACACCACCACCATTTCAACCACACACTTCACAAGGTACTGGTTGTGCTAATTTTGATTCTGTTCCTGCAACTTCTTTAGATCCTATACTATCCAAGCTCCAAGACCTCCAGTCTCAATTTATTGCGTTTCAAGATGAAACTCGGGTCTCACTTGCCTCAATTGCTGATCAGCTTATCCAGATGGAAAATCGTCTTGGTGCAAAGTTGGACACAGTTGAAGTGCAGACCGAGTACATAGATGAAGATGAGACTGCTTCATGATTCCTCTTCCTATGTTTTTAATGATTTGTTGGCCTAACATCTATCAAACAATTTTACTTTTGTTTTTGTACCATCTGGGGTACAAAATTGTATTTCTTTTGTTGAAACTGTTGCTACAATTTCTTTCTTTTATCTTGGTCTGTGATATTAATCATGTGCATATTTGGACTGCTTTTTATGGTGCTTGCTTTTGTTTACTGTGTCTTATTTTCCTCAATGACAAATCTATATGGTTTGTGCTGTGGTTTGATTCACCCAATTCTTTTTGATTGATGACAAAAGGGGGAATATATGCACAAACTTAAGAGAAGCTGTGAATACACAGTCTCCATATCTTGATTGATTTATATTGCTACAATAATGGAACTTAATGTGCATAATCATCTGTGTTGTTAAGTTTATTGATTAAGTGTTTTTCTGAATTTGTTTTCTTCAAAGCTGTTACTTTTTATAACACTTAGGGATTTATGTTAATTTAGATTTCAGTTAATTTAACTGTTTTTGGAAAATTATTTGAAAACAAATTTGATATTTTTTTTTAATATAGAGTAAATTGTTTTATGCATGCTTGGTAAATTATATTTTAACGAGTTGATTTGCTAAGTTATTTAGAGTTGCTTTAATCTCTAGTATGCTCTAAAAATTTTGTTTTACTCTATTTTACTTAAGTTTGTTTATAAGTTTGTCTTTATCAAAAAGGGGGAATTTGTTGGCCTCTTAGGTTTTGATGATGACTTCACTTTTAAATAAACAAACATGTTTTAGAGATTGTTTTGTAGGTGAATATCCGATTCTGTTAAAATCGTTGATGAAGCCTATGACTTGGTTCGTGGAAGTTGTACGTGTCTTAGAATATCCAATAAGTTAGATAAATGCTTAGGACGTTAAATGTAGACAGACAGTCTACTGTTCCCAAAGTTGACAATCTGACAGAAGTTGTAGATGGAGACAATACACTGTTCCCACGGCGCAGGTCTGAAGAAAACATCGGCTGAAAATTGCAAATAATTTATTTTCTGTTTTTAAGTTTATGTAACGGTGAAGAGTTAAATTAATTGCTTAATTAATTAATAAATTTGTTGGCAAAATTATTTTTAGGTTATCTAAAAATAGCCTAAGACTTATTCTTATTGAGAAAAGATCTCCTTTTAATTAGGATCTTTTGTTTTAACTCCTATGTTATTTTTAGCTTGAAGGAACCATTTTCCTCTTTGAGCAAATGATAGCCGGACATTTATTTTTGGCATTCCACTATCTTTTTCTTTTGAGAACGTGTAGGATAGTGGTAGGTATGTCTAAGGTAACTGCCGGCTATTCCCACTATAAATAGGAGGAACTATGCTTAAACTGGATGAGAATCTAAAGGGAGATCTATTAAGAAAAATATTTTCAGCTTTCCAATGCCAATTAATTTATTATATTTTTCTTAAAGCAATTATTTAATTTTTATCCTCTTGAGAATTTGGCCTTGTAAGGGTATTTGTGTGTTTTTTTGTAACTAGACTTAATGGAAGTCTAGGGGAATAGAGAAGCTTCAAGAGAAGCGTGAGAAGAGAAAGAGAAGGAGAAAGAGAAGAGAAAGAGAAATAGGCCTACAATAGAGAAGCTTCAAGTGAAGCAAATTGTTTTATGTGATTGTAATTGATTGCCTAAAACATAGTGAGAATTTTGAAATCCCGGGGGGTCGTGGTTTTTCCTTCTTATTAGGCCAAGAAGGTTTCCACGTAAAATTGTTGTCTCCTTTTATCTTTTTCATTTTAAGTTTAAGTTTTATTTTATTATAATTCCGCAAAATTAGAGGCAAAAATCTTAAACTTAATATACAACAACTCACCCCCTCCCCCCTCTTGTTGCTTTCGATCATCTTTTTGCATTTCTACACATTTGTCTTTCAATGTTCTTGATGCTGGAACGAGTCTCATCTTGGAATTGAATCATGTTCTTTGTTAGAGTATTCAACATTTCTTCGGTGGACGTATTGAAATTGAACTTGATCCTTGACCGTGGTGTGGGGGTCTAGGAAAGGATTGTTGTTGTGGCTTGAAGAATGATTGTTCTTGATACCCTGATGGATTCCCATCTTGAGATTTGGATGGTCTCTCAACCCTGGATTGTATATATTGGAAAACAGATCATTTCTTTTCTGAAACCCTTAGTTTTGAGAACCAATTGCACTAACTTCTTCATTACCTATAGGATGATTCAAAGAGCAAATGCCACATGACTTCACTTGTTTTGCTTTTCCCTTAACCATGAAATCTCTCATCATTGATGTTAATGCTTGCATTTGATCTTCTAGTTTGCCAACCTTAGACTGAGTGCTAACATTTTCTCTAATTGCTCTTTTATCGTGGGATGTCTTGTTGAACTGCCTAGAACCTTTAGCCAGTTCTTCTATAAATGCCATTGCAGCTTCCGGTGTGTTATTGAGAATGGAACCTCCACTAGCTGCACTTATCATTCTTACATCATCATTAACAAGCCCATTGTAAAAATACTTAATGAGATCTTCATCATGGTACCCATGATAGGGACAGCTCGCACACAACCTTTTAAATCTTTTCCAATACTCATAAAATGATTCATCACTATTTTGTTCAATGTAGCTGATTTCTTGCTTTAGAGTGGATGATTTTGAAGCTGGAAAGTATTTTTCAAGGAATCTCTTTTTCATCTCAGCCCAAGTGGTGACACAACCTGGTGGTAAGTAATAAAGCCAATCCTTAGCCGCATCCTTTAGGGCAAAAGGGAATGCTCTAAGTTTCACCTTCTCCTCTGTTGCTCCATTTGGTCTCATACCACCACAAACCACATGAAATTCAGATAAAAACTTGTTGGGATCCTCTCCATTTGACCCATGGAATGAAGGTAGTAAATGGATTAAACCCGATTTAAGCTTAAAAGTGCCACCTTCATCTTCTTGTTGATATGTAATGCACAAGGGTTGTTGATCAATATTAGGAGAAGTGAGCTCCATCAAGGTACGATTCTCCCTTCGAGCCATTTCTTTTTCTACTTTTTCTACAAATGGTAACTCTAGAAAATTGTTTCTCAATTCCTTCCTTATCCTGAAAAGGGTTAGTTCCAATTCGGAATCCTACTATAATTCCTCCATGTTAAAGTTACGAGTATGTACCATAAACAAGGAATGAAAGCACACAATCCACAATTAACACTAAAACATACAAACACGCCAATTCTCTCCAGCAACGGCGACAAATTTTGGTAGGTTCTTGCCTATTTATAAAGATTTGATGAAGCTTCTTGCCATTGGATTTGCTTATCATTCCTCTTTGCAAGTCACCCCCGAAACCCCTCTAAACATCCAATTGAAAATGAAAACCGAAATGGGAAAAGTGAAAAAGCAGCCCAGCCTACATACTGAACTCCGCACCCTGTGTAAAACTCCACGGGCCACGCATCTTAGTCTGATTCGATTCTTTCCTTTGCTTCTTCTTTGCTTGAAATGATATATTTACATAATGACCTTCTAATAAAGCTAGAATTATCATCTTAGAGAATTACATCAATAAAAATATTCTCTAAAGTAATTTCTCTAATTGTTATATAGTTAAATTTTAATTCTACTTAATAAAACCGAAATTGAAATGGAAAAATACACAAAGTGCTAATTCTACTTTCAACGAGGTAAAACTGATAAAACGCTTTTTATTAAGACTAAAGGAAAATGTATTCTTGTAGTTCAAGTATATGTTGATAATATATTGTTTAGAGCTACTAATAATTCTTTGTGAAAGGAATTTTCTGAGATCACGTGCAAGGAATTTGAAATGAGCATGATGGTAAACTTAACATTTTTTCTTGGACTACAAATAAAGCAAAAGAAAGATGGCATATTTATTTGTCAAAGTAAATATTTTAGAGATCTATTAAAGAAGTACAATATGGATCAATGCAAAAGTGCTAATACGTCTATGTGTGCAACACTAAGCCTAGATCAAGACATAAATGGTAAGAGTGTTGATCAAAAGACTTATAGAGGTATGCTTGGTTCTTTATTGTATTTAACAGCTAGTCATCCTGATATAATGTTTAGTGTTTGCTTATGTGCTTGTTTTCAAGCTAACCCAAAAGAATCTCACTTAACAGCAGTTAAGAGAATTCTTAGATATTTGCATGGGACTAAAGACTTCGATCTCTGGTATCCTAGTTGTGGAAATTTTGCTTTGATTGGTTTTTCTGATGCGAATTATGCTGGTTATAAGGTGGATAGAAAGAGCACTTCAGGATCATGTCAATTCTTGGGATCATCATTGAATTCATGGTATTTTAAAAAGAAAAATTCAGTTGCTTTATTTACAGTAGAAGCTAAATATATAGCAGCTTGTGCATGTTGTTCTAAAATCTTATGGATGGCACAATAACTTCTGGATCTTACAGTTAATCTCAAAGTTATTCCAATTAAGTATGATGATACAAGTGAAATTTGTATTACTAAAAATCCAGTACAACATTCACCTACAAAACACATTGAGGTTCGTCACCATTTCATACGTGATCATGTTGAAAAAGGTCATATTTCTCTATCTTTTATTCCTACGAAAAATCAATTAGCTGATATATTTAAAAAACCTTTAAGTCCTGATCGTTTTGCATATATTCATATGGAACTTGGAATGTTAAATGATGTTGCATGAACTAAGGGGGATTAAGGTACAATAATTACTAAATACTATGTATGTATTTAGGGGGAGTATTTCATTTTATTTGTATGATTTAATTGTGGTTGTATATACGTATGTCTTTTATATATGTATTTAAGGGTTGAAAATTAAATTTCAATTTCTTAAAAATATATGTTACAATATAAAATA